>NC_092150.1:4573738-4618738 GCF_045791955.1 Oncorhynchus clarkii lewisi
TGTTGTGTGAGAGAGAGAGAGAGAGAGAGAGAGAGAGAGAGAGAGAGAGAGAGAGAGAGAGAGAGAGAGAGAGAGTGACTAATCTGTATGCAGACTGTTGTTGTTGTTGTTGTTGTTGTTGTTGTTTTGTGAGAGAGAGAGTGACTCATCTTCTGTATGCAGACTGTTGTTGTTGTTGTTGTGTGAGAGAGAGAGTGACTAATCTGTATGCAGACTGTTGTTGTTGTTGTTGTTGTTGTTGTTGTGTGAGAGAGAGAGTGACTAATCTTCTGTATGCAGACTGTTGTTGTTGTTGTTGTGTGAGAGAGAGAGTGACTAATCTGTATGCAGACTGTTGGTGTTGTTGTTGTTGTTGTTGTGTGTGAGAGAGAGAGAGAGAGAGAGAGACTAATCTTCTGTATGCAGACTGTTGTTGTTGTTGTTGTTCTTGTAGTTGTGTGTGAGAGAGAGAGAGAGAGAGACTAATCTTCTGTATGCAGACTGTTGTTGTTGTTGTTGTTCTTGTAGTTGTGTGTGAGAGAGAGAGAGAGAGAGAGTGACTAATCTGTATGCAGACTGTTGTTGTTGTTGTTGTTGTTGTTGTTGTGTGAGAGAGACTAATCTTCTGTATGCAGACTGTTGTTGTTGTTGTGTGAGAGAGAGAGAGAGAGAGAGAGTGACTAATCTGTATGCAGACTGTTGTTGTTGTTGTTGTTGTTGTTGTTGTGTGAGAGAGAGACTAATCTTCTGTATGCAGACTGTTGTTGTTGTGGTTTTTGTTGTTGTTGTTGTTGTTGTGTGTGTGTGAGAGAGAGAGAGAGAGAGAGAGAGAGAGTGACTAATCTTCTGTATGCAGACTGTTGTTGTTGTTGTTGTTGTTGTTGTGTGAGAGAGAGACTAATCTTCTGTATGCAGACTGTTGTTGTTGTTGGTTTTGTTGTTGTTGTATGAGAGAGAGAGACGAATCTTCTGCATGCAGACTGTTGTTGTTGTTGTTGTTGTGTGAGAGAGAGAGAGAGACTAATCTTCTGCATGCAGACTGCTGTTGTTGTTGTTGTTGTGTGAGAGAGAGAGAGAGACTCATCTTCTGCATGCAGACTGCTGTTGTTGTTGTGTGAGAGAGAGAGAGAGAGAGTGACTAATCTGTATGCAGACTGTTGTTGTTGTTGTTGTTGTGTGTGTGTGTGTGTGAGAGAGAGAGAGAGAGAGAGAGAGAGAGAGTGACTAATATGTATGCAGACTGTTGTTGTTGTTGTTGTTGTTGTTGTTGTTGTGTGTGAGAGAGAGAGACTAATCTTCTGTATGCAGACTGTTGTTGTTGTTGTTGTTGTTGTGAGAGAGAGACTAATCTTCTGTATGCAGACTGTTGTTGTTGTTGTTGTTGTTTTTCTTGTTGTTGCTGTTGTTGAGTGAGAGAGAGTGACTAATCTTCTGTATGCAGACTGTTGTTGCTGTTGTTGTTGTTGTGAGAGAGAGACTAATCTTCTGTATGCAGACTGTTGTTGTTGTTGTTGTTGTTTTTCTTGTTGTTGCTGTTGTTGAGTGAGAGAGAGTGACTAATCTTCTGTATGCAGACTGTTGTTGTTGTTGTTGTTGTTGTTGTGTGAGAGAGAGAGAGAGAGAGAGAGAGAGAGAGAGAGTGACTAATCTTCTGTATGCACACTACACTGTTTTGTTACGTCATGTACTCTAGTAGAGTGTACCGACCGTTCTGATTCAGTTCAGAACATCTTTATTGTCCCTGTTTGTGTGCAGCCTAAATACCTAGACAAAGAGACATTTGTTTGTAGGCCTGTTGCAAAAATGGTCCTGAGATAGTTCTGGTCTTGCCTACGTCTCTGGTTTGCTGCCTGTCCTCTAGGTCGTGTGATGAGCTACCCTGATGACCTCCTAACCCAGGACGTAGGTCTGCTCTTCTTCATGGCTTGTCTTGAGCTGTTCCGACTCTACTGTGGTGAGTTGTAAGTGGGGGTCTGACTCTACTGTGGTGAGTTGTAAGTGGGGGTCTGACTCTACTGTGGTGAGTTGTAAGTGGGGGTCTGACTCTACTGTGGTGAGTTGTAGTGGGGTCTGACTCTGAGGTGAGTTGTAGTGGGGGTCTGACTCTGACGTGAGTTGTAGTGGGGGTCTGACTCTACTGTGGTGAGTTGTAGTGGGGGTCTGACTCTGAGGTGAGTTTTAGTGGTGGTCTGACTCTGAGGTGAGTTGTAGTGGGGGTCTGACTCTACTGGGGTGAGTTGTAGTGGGGGTCTGACTCTACTGGGGTGAGTTGTAGTGGGGGTCTGACTCTACTGGGGTGAGTTGTAGTGGGGGTCTGACTCTACTGGGGTGAGTTGTAGTGGGGGTCTGACTCTACTGAGGTGAGTTGTAGTGGGGTCTGACTCTACTGGGGTGAGTTGTAGTGGGGGTCTGACACTACAGAGGTGGGTTGTAGTGGGGGTCTGACTCTGAGGTGAGATGTAGTGGGGGTCTGACTCTGAAGTGAGTTGTAGTGGAGGTCTGACTCTGGGGTGAGTTGTAGTGGGGGTCTGACTCTACTGAGGTGAGTTGTAGTGGGGTCTGACTCTGAGGTGAGTTGTAGTGGGGGTCTGACTCTGACGTGAGTTGTAGTGGGGGTCTGACTCTGAGGTGAGTTGTAGTGGGGGTCTGACTCTACTGAGGGGAGTTGTAGTGGGGTCTGACTCTGAGGTGAGCTGTAGTGGGGGTCTGACTCTGACGTGAGTTGTAGTGGGGGTCTGACTCTGAGGTGAGTTGTAGTGGGGGTCTGACTTTACTTTGGTGAGTTGTAGTGGGGGTCTGACTCTACTGGGGTGAGTTGTAGTGGGGGTCTGACTCTACTGGGATAAGTTGTAGTGGGGGTCTGACTCTGGGGTGAGTTGTAGTGGGGGTCGGACTCTGAGGTGAGTTGTAGTGGGGGTCTGACTCTACTGGGGTGAGTTGTAGTGGGGTTCTGACTCTACTGAGGGGAGTTGTAGTGGCGGTCTGACTCTACTGGGGTGAGTTGTAGTGGGGGTCTGACTCTACTCTGGTGAGTTGTAGTGGGGGTCTGACTTTACTTTGGTGAGTTGTAGTGGGGGTCTGACTCTACTGGGGTGAGTTGTAGTGGGGGTCTGACTCTACTGGGATGAGTTGTAGTGGGGGTCTGACTCTGGGGTGAGTTGTAGTGGGGGTCGGACTCTGAGGTGAGTTGTAGTGGGGGTCTGACTCAACTGGGGTGAGTTGTAGTGGGGGTCTGACTCTACTGGGGTGAGTTGTAGTGGGGGTCTGACTCTACTCTGGTGAGTTGTAGTGGGGGTCTGACTTTACTTTGGTGAGTTGTAGTGGGGGTCTGACTCTCCTGGGGTGAGTTGTAGTGGGGGTCTGACTCTACTGGGGTGAGTTGTAGTGGGGGTCTGACTCTACTGTGGTGAGTTGTAAGTGGGGGTCTGACTCTACTGAGGTGAGTTGTAAGTGGGGGTCTGACTCTACTGAGGTGAATTGTAGTGGGGGTCTGACTCTACTGAGGTGAGTTGTAGTGGGGTCTGACTCTGAGGTGAGTTGTAGTGGGGGTCTGACTCTGACGTGAGTTGTAGTGGGGGTCTGACTCTACTGTGGTGAGTTGTAGTGGGGGTCTGACTCTGAGGTGAGTTTTAGTGGTGGTCTGACTCTGAGGTGAGTTGTAGTGGGGGTCTGACTCTACTGGGGTGAGTTGTAGTGGGGGTCTGACTCTACTGGGGTGAGTTGTAGTGGGGGTCTGACTCTACTGGGGTGAGTTGTAGTGGGGGTCTGACTTTACTGGGGTGAGTTGTAGTGGGGGTCTGACTCTACTGGGGTGAGTTGTAGTGGGGGTCTGACTCTACTGAGGTGAGTTGTAGTGGGGTCTGACTCTACTGGGGTGAGTTGTAGTGGGGGTCTGACACTACAGAGGTGGGTTGTAGTGGGGGTCTGACTCTGAGGTGAGATGTAGTGGGGGTCTGACTCTGAAGTGAGTTGTAGTGGAGGTCTGACTCTGGGGTGAGTTGTAGTGGGGGTCTGACTCTACTGAGGTGAGTTGTAGTGGGGTCTGACTCTGAGGTGAGTTGTAGTGGGGGTCTGACTCTGACGTGAGGGGTCTAGTGGGGGTCTGACTCTGAGGTGAGTTGTAGTGGGGGTCTGACTCTACTGAGGGTAGTTGTAGTGGGGTCTGACTCTGAGGTGAGTTGTAGTGGGAGTCTGACTTTACTTTGGTGAGTTGTAGTGGGGGTCTGACTCTACTGGGGTGAGTTGTAGTGGGGGTCTGACTCTACTGGGATAAGTTGTAGTGGGGGTCTGACTCTGGGGTGAGTTGTAGTGGGGGTCTGACTCTGGGGTGAGTTGTAGTGGGGGTCGGACTCTGAGGTGAGTTGTAGTGGGGGTCTGACTCTACTGGGGTGAGTTGTAGTGGGGTTCTGACTCTACTGAGGGGAGTTGTAGTGGCGGTCTGACTCTACTGGGGTGAGTTGTAGTGGGGGTCTGACTCTACTCTGGTGAGTTGTAGTGGGGGTCTGACTTTACTTTGGTGAGTTGTAGTGGGGGTCTGACTCTACTGGGGTGAGTTGTAGTGGGGGTCTGACTCTACTGGGATGAGTTGTAGTGGGGGTCTGACTCTGGGGTGAGTTGTAGTGGGGGTCTGACTCTGGGGTGAGTTGTAGTGGGGGTCGGACTCTGAGGTGAGTTGTAGTGGGGGTCTGACTCAACTGGGGTGAGTTGTAGTGGGGGTCTGACTCTACTGGGGTGAGTTGTAGTGGGGGTCTGACTCTACTCTGGTGAGTTGTAGTGGGGGTCTGACTTTACTTTGGTGAGTTGTAGTGGGGGTCTGACTCTACTGGGGTGAGTTGTAGTGGGGGTCTGACTCTACTGGGGTGAGTTGTAGTGGGGGTCTGACTCTACTGGGGTGAGTTGTAGTGGGGGTCTGACTCTACTGGGGTGAGTTGTAGTGGGGGTCTGACTCTGGGGTGAGTTGTAGTGGGGGTCTGACTCTGGGGTGAGTTGTAGTGGGGGTCTGACTCTGAGGTGAGTTGTAGTGGGGGTCTGACTCTGGGGTGAGTTGTAGTGGGGGTCTGACTCTACTGGGGTGAGTTGTAGTGGGGGTCTGACTCTGGGGTGAGTTGTAGTGGGGGTCTGACTCTACTGGGGTGAGTTGTATTGGGGGTCTGACTCTGAGGTGAGTTGTAGTGGGGGTCTGACTCTGGGGTGAGTTGTAGTGGGGGTCTGACTCTGGGGTGAGTTGTAGTGGGGGTCTGACTCTACTGGGGTGAGTTGTAGTGGGGGTCTGACGTTCAGGCATTCAGCCTCTAATTAAAGCGTGACTCCACGCCAGCGGGAGCAGATTTTTTTTTTCTCTCTCAGATTTTTCTGGAAATTCTCACATAATGACTTCATTGAAAGTAAGGATGTTTGAAATGCTTTTTACATTTGTATCACAAAATTATTTTTTTTGAAAATCACGATGAAATTTGCAATTTTAGGCCCTTCATAGACCTGTACATGCCTCCTGCCAGACCCTATGATCTGTGAACCGTACATGAAACAGACAACATCTGGTCATTATTCTCCTTATAGTGTTCTCTAACATGTGGAGTGTGTGTCTAGATTCAGAAATAGACGTTTTCACTTTCAATTATTCAACATAAAAAATCTTAATGTTATTATCCTTTTTAAAAATAATTATAATAATATAATATACTCTTCAAACGTCAAGTTTCTAGTGTGGTGGTCTCTGGTACATTTAATGATATGACCTATCACTGTGTTGGTGAATCCATTTTCCCATTCACTGTGTTGGTGAATCCATTTTCCCATTCACTGTGTTGGTGAATCCATTTCCCCATTCACTGTGTTGGTGAATCCATTTTCCCGTTCACTGTGTTGGTGAATCCATTTTCCCATTCACTGTGTTGGTGAATCCATTTCCCCATTCACTGTGTTGGTGAATCCATTTCCCCATTCACTGTGTTGGTGAATCCATTTTCCCGTTCACTGTGTTGGTGATTCCATTTTCCCGTTCACTGTGTTGGTGATTCCATTTTCCCATTCACTGTGTTGGTGAATCCATTTTCCCCATTCACTGTGTTGGTGAATCCATTTTCCCCATTCACTGTGTTGGTGAATCCATTTTCCCCATTCACTGTGTTGGTGAATCCATTTTCCCATTCACTGTGTTGGTGAATCCATTTTCCCATTCACTGTGTTGGTGAATCCATTTTCCCATTCACTGTGTTGGTGAATCCATTTTCCCATTCACGGTGTTGGTGCATTCCTTCAGAATTAGCATAGAGCTCACTCTGGAAATATGTGTTCAAATTAACAAAATTCAAAAGGGTCATTTTGAGATATTAATATTTTATTGTATAAATTAATACATCGTGAATGTCTTTATTTTGTTATCTAGATATACTCCACATGTTACAGAACACTATAAGGAGTATAATGACACTAAGATGTTGTCTGTTTCATGTACGTTTCACAGGTCATGTAGTCTGACAGCATATTGACACTAACACAGAACCCAGACCGGCTGCGCTCGTGCGCCATCGTGCGCCATCGTGCATACATTTATTTTGTCCCCCCCACACCAAATGCGATCACGACACGCAGGTTAAAATATCAAAACAAACTCTGAACTTATGACATTAATTTGGGGACAGGTCGAAAAGCATTAAACATGTGTGGCAATTTAGCTAGCTTGCACTTGCTAGCTAATGTGTCCTATTTAGCTAGCTTGCTCTTGCTAGCTAATTTGTCCTATTTAGCTAGCTTGCTGTTGCTAGCTAATTTGTCCTGGGATATAAACATTGAGTTATTATTTTACCTGAAATGCACAAGGTCCTCTACTCCGAAAATTAATCCACACATAAAACGACCAACCAAATCGTTTCCAGTCATCTCTTCTCCTTCCAGGCTTTTTCATCTTTGAACTTATATGGTGATTGGCATCTACACTTTCATAGTATTACCACGACGACCGGCAAAACATTTCTTCTTTCAATCACCCACGTGGGTATAACCAATGAGGAGATGGCACGTGGGTGGTACCTGCTTCTATAAACCAATGAGGAGATGGCACGTGGGTGGTACCTGCTTCTATAAACCAATGAGGAGATGGCACGTGGGTGGTACCTGCTTCTATAAACCAATGAGGAGATGGCACGTGGGTTCCTGCTTCTATAAACCAATGAGGAGATGGCACGTGGGTTCCTGCTTCTATAAACCAATGAGGAGATGGCACGTGGGTTCCTGCTTCTATAAACCAATGAGGAGATGGCACGTGGGTTCCTGCTTCTATAAACCAATGAGGAGATGGCACGTGGGTTCCTGCTTCTATAAACCAATGAGGAGATGGGAGAGGCTGGACTTGCAGCCCGATCTGCGTCAGAAATAGAAAGGAGTTCTATTGTAGCCCTTGGCAACGCAGACGCTCGTTGGCCGTGTGGGTGCAACAATTGAATAACATGGATTTCTACATTTATTTTGTGATGCTCGCGCACGCGACGTGTCCGGTCTGGTCAGCATGTTACATTAGAGAACACTATAAGGAGAATAATGACTAGATGTTGTCTGTATTCATGTACGGTTCACAGATCATAGGGTCTGGCAGGAGGCATGTACAGGTCTATGAAGGGCCTAAAATGGACACTTTCACCGTGATTCTTGTAACAAATGTACAAATAATTTCAAACATTCTTCCTCTCAACGAAGTTCCTATGTGAGAATTGACAGAAAAATCTGAGATACCCAAAATATTTTCCTCTCCCGCTGTCGTGGGATCGCCCTATACTGCTCTTGGGAGGAGGACCCTGTGCTATGTCTCTCTCCCCCCCCACACCCTTCCCCACCCACCTCCTTCCAGGTGTGAGGGGTAACCTGCAGGAGACGGAGGGTTATATGTGGGCTAACCTGGCCATGACGGTGGCTACGGCCCTGTTGTCCGTCTACTTCCTGGTATGGCAGCTGTACGTGATGCATGCTGACGTCATCATCAACGCCATACTGCTCAGTGTTTACGGACTGGGAGGGGTCCTAGGTCTGGCCACACTGGCTAGATTCACCAGGTTAGTTATCTATTTGCCGTGTCCATAATACTCACATAGCTATCTATTGATATGATTCATATTTATTCAATTCGTTTTGTTTTTGTGATTTAATAATTAAAGGGGATACTTTGGGATTTTGGTATTGAGACCCTTTTAATATGGCCTCCTGAGTGGCGCAGCGGTCTAAGGCACTGTATCTCAGTGCTAGAGGCGTCACTACAGACCTTGGTTTGATTCCAGGGTGTATCACAACCGGCCGTGATTGGGAGTCCCATAGGGCGGCGCACAATTGGGTTAGGGTTTGGCCGGTGTAGGCCGTCATTGTTAGAATTTGTTCTTAACTGACTTGCCTGGTTAAATAAAGGTTAAATAAAAAGTATATAGGTATCTACTAGCCACAGATACCCAATGAGTCTACGTCTATGGGTATCTATTAGCATGCTAGCAGATACTCATACACTTCCAGTCATTGCGCTAACGCTAGTTAGCATTGGCTACCTCTTAACTTCCTTCATACTGGACACAGAGACATTAACATGGTATCCAGGAGTTCATCATCCCTTTAATGATTTTGTTGACATTTTATCTTGGCCTATTTAAAGTAGGCTAATAGACCTCTCCCACCAGTCACCAAGTGTTGTGAATGGCCTGCCTGCACTGAGCGTCGCTCCCTTTTGTCTGCTCCATTGTCCATGAATGAAATAAGCTCCCGTGGTTCTTCAGAGACTTTGTGAATTATTGATCCAGGTTTTTATTCATTCCAAGTGTCACTGTATACCGCCTTCTAGTGCTGTGACGTCAGGGCCAGAGCTCGCGTTTTCCTTTCAAAGACAGGAAGAGATTGTGGGTAAAATATCTGACTGACCACTTCTACCGAAGAGATTGGTAATGGGTTAAGTCTGAACGTTCCTGAACGTTCCACACTGAACAAGGATTTAACGAAGGTTTCCAATGACTGTGAAATGTCATTTCTCAGTTGTTGTTTTGTTTTTTTAACCCTACTTTAGTTGAAAACAGTTATTGTAAGTCCCTCTAGATAATTCCGCTGATATGTAGCCTAATGTCTGCGCTCATTTCTGTCTTTCAGTGTCTACTCCTGACCCCATCAATTATAGCTGCACTGACAGCACCTCCAGAATCTCCTTCCACTCCTTCACTACCACTCCTTCACTACCACTCCTTCACTACCACTCCTTCACTACCAAACCTTCACTACCACTCCTTCACTACCAAACCTTCACTACCACTCCTTCACTACCACTCCTTCACTACCAAACCTTCACTACCACTCCTTCACTACCACTCCTTCACTACCACTCCTTCACTACCAAACCTTCACTACCACTCCTTCACTACCAAACCTTCACTACCACTCCTTCACTACCACTCCTTCACTACCACTCCTTCACTACCACTCCTTCACTACCAAACCTTCACTACCAAACCTTCACTACCAATCCTTCACTACCTTTCCTTCACTACCACTCCTTCACTACCAAACCTTCACTACCACTCCTTCACTACCAAACTTTCACTACCACTCCTTCACTATCACTCCTTCACTACCACTCCTTCACTACCACTCCTTCACTACCACTCCTTCACTACCAAACCTTCACTACCACTCCTTCACTACCACTCCTTCACTACCAAACCTTCACTACCACTCCTTCACTACCACTCCTTCACTACCACTCCTTCACTACCAAACCTTCACTACCACTCCTTCACTACCAAACCTTCACTACCACTCCTTCACTACCAAACCTTCACTACCACTCCTTCACTACCACTCCTTCACTACCACTCCTTCACTACCACTCCTTCACTACCACTCCTTCACTACCAAACCTTCACTACCAAACCTTCACTACCACTTCTTCACTACCAAACCTTCACTACCACTCCTTCACTACTAAACCTTCACTACCAAACCTTCACTACCACTCCTTCACTTCACTACCACTCCTTCACTACCAAACCTTCACTACCACTCCTTCACTACCACTCCTTCACTACCACTCCTTCACTACCACTCCTTCACTACCAAACCTTCACTACCAAACCCTCTGCTGCAACATTGGAGATGTCTGAGCATCAATGTGGGTATCCTGGTATCCTGTCCCGGAGCTCTACGGACAATTCCTTTGACCTCATGGCTTGGTCTTTGCTCTGTCAACTGTAGGACCTTATATAGAGACAGGTGTGTTTCCAAATCATGTCCAATCAATTGAATTTATCACAGTTGGACTCCAATCAAGTTGTAGAAACATCTCAGGGGTGATCAATGGAAACAGGATGCAACCTGAGGTCATTATTGAGTCTCATAGCAAAGGGTCTGAATACTTATGTAAATAAGGTATTTCTGTTTTGCTTTAAAAAATAAAATACAAATTTATTTGCCAAACATTTCTAAAAAAAAAAAAAAAAAAAAAAAGTGTTTTTTTGCTCTGTCATTATTGGGTAATTGTGTGTAGATTGATGAGAGAGAGAAAAAAAGTTAAATAACTAAACTGTGGAAAAAGTAGAGGGGTCTGAATACTTTCCCGAGCGCGATGTACCTCACATCTATAGGCTACATTGAAATTGACATGCAAACAACAGCCTATATAGAAGATGGACCTCCAGTGTCCGTCTAAGCGGTACGTTTGTAATCATTCAGCCGATCCTAAATCCCTCCCAACCCCTTCCCCTAGGCCCTAGCTCTTCAATGTTAACCCCCTGATTGCTGTGTAGTGGATATTCCCACATATTGGTTATATTATGCAAACACCCGAGTGATAGGGCCTAGGGGGAGAGGTAGGGAGTGAATTGAGACCGATGTTCTGTATAGGATAGACACCGGTTAGTCCTCTCACTCAAACCCTTTGTCATTGTTCCCGTCTTATGTTGTATCTACCCCACATTTCCCAGGAATAATCTGATCATGTTACTGAATGTATCCAGAGTATTTTCACATGTCCTTATCAACAAATGCTGTGAAAAGTACAGTCAATGTAAAATACACATCAAATCAACAGTGTTAATGTGTTTGGATTCAGTCTTGTGTCAGGTGAACTGTTGTGTCCTCACCAACGGTCTAATCATTTTATTATCTCTAAACTGTTCCCTTTGAATTGCTACCATCGTTATGCAAATACTTTTCATATTTCTTCTGTAAAATACGTATCAATGTGGCCCTATCCATATAGTACAATTCCCACGAGGGCTAATTAGTCTGTGAACCCTCATACATTAAGAACAAAAAAACTTTTTTCTGACTGTTTTCCATGTTATTTGGTTAGTTCTCTCTTAAAGAGCTGAGGTCTATGGTGATAGGTGGTATGGGCTGAGGGGGAGGGATTAAAGAGCTGATGTTTGGTAATGTATTAGTGTTATGTGACTGCTTTATACAAAATATGTAAAATATTTAATATTTTATATTAATTAATATTAATATTAAAAGGTAAATGTAAAATATCTGTACAGTACCAGTCTAAAGTTTGGATACAACTACTCAATCCAGGGTTTTTCTTAATGTTGTACTATTTTCTACAC
Organism: Oncorhynchus clarkii lewisi; assembly: GCF_045791955.1. Lineage (NCBI taxonomy): Eukaryota > Metazoa > Chordata > Actinopteri > Salmoniformes > Salmonidae > Oncorhynchus > Oncorhynchus clarkii. The sequence goes on from NC_092150.1 coordinate 4,585,285, forward strand.
TGTATAATAATAGTGAAGACATTAAAACTATGTTGGGAGCCTGTTGATACTGAATATGTTATTTATTATTCAACTGTATTTCTTAACAGTTTTTTCTTTTCTAAGGGTACAGATTTTTATTCACTTACAATTTGACATGGATAATGAACCTGTAACCCAAAAATTATAAAACAAATGAAGGATTTAACCGACTGGCACCCGGGCTAGCAGGACAACCTCTCACCTGTAAAATATATTTACTTAAGATATTGTTTACAGTTTACAGTTTTTAATTCAGTCATGCTTCTTTGTGTTACCCCCTTATGGAAATAAGGCCCCTTCATTACAGACGTAGGCTCAACTGGTTTCCATTTAGAGACTGAAACCGCGACGTGAAATGGAACAACCGAGTTTGGATTCAGGCTAGTAATTTTTGCTCTGTTGTGACAGAAATCTATACGTCTTCAACAAGGTCATTTGTAAAAAGGACACAGAGATAGGGCCTACCTGAACAACGAGCAAGCAATCATTGTTACCTGTCTGTGTCATCGAAACCAGGGCAATGTTCCACACTGTTGCTCCTCTTTCTTTCTGCCAGCTACTTAAAGCTGTTCTCGCCTCTCATACACTTGGAGACAAAATATTGACTTTACACTGCAGCCAGTAAATGTTAAAATAATATATTAATTAGGAAGAAAATCAAACTACAAATGCATCAATACTGGAGTGTTTTTGGTCTACATTTATTTAAAAAAAATGTGTCCTATTTAATGCAACTTGCAAGGCCCTCATGCACTGTGTTGACATTATGGATTTTCCCCACTCATATTTATATAAAAAAAAAGTTGCCCAGAAAGAATGTTGATGTTATGATCTGACCAAATACAGAGCACCATTTCCAAATCAAACAGCACAACCTTCATAGCTTGGTGTTAGCAGATTGTCTATTATATTGACAAGATATTTGAGTGACCGCTCTAACAATGGAAATTACATGTCCTCAAAGATGGAAGGCAGGCAGGAGGAGGCGAGATCAGCTGTGACCATTCTATCCAATGAGAGGGCTGATATGTATGTCAACAAGGCACACCTGTTAATTGAAACAATCAATCAATCAAATGTATTTATAAAGCCCTTCTTACATCAGCTGATGTCACAAAGTGCTGTACAGAAACCAACCCTAAAACCCCCAAACAGCAATAAAGGCAGGTGAAGAAGCACGGTGGCTAGGAAAAACTCCCTCGGAACCTAGGAAGAAACCTAGAGAGGATCCAGGCTGTGAGGGGTGGCCAGTCCTCTTCTGACTGTGCCGGGTGGAGATTATAACAGAACATGGCCAAGATGTTCGAATGTTCATAGATGACCAACAGGGTCAGATAATAATAATCACAGTGGTTGTAGAGGGTACAACAGGTCAGCACCTCAGGAGTAAATGTCAGTTGGCTTTTCACAGCCGATCATTAAGAGTATCTCTACCACTCTTGCTGTCTCTAGAGAGTTGAAAACAGCAGGTCTGGGACAGGTAGCACGTCCGGTGAACAGGTCAGGGTTCAATAGCCACAGGCAGAACAGTTGAAACTGGAGCAGCAGCACGACCAGGTGGACTGGGGACAGCAAGGAGTCATCATGCCAGGTAGTCCTGAGGCATGGTCCTAAGGCTCAGGTCTTCCGAGAGAGAGAGAGAACGAGAGAATTAGAGAGAGCATACTTAAATTAACACAGGACACCGGATAAGACAGGAGAAATACTCCAGATATAACAGACTGACCCTAGCTCCCCGACACATAAACTACTGCAGCATAAACACTGGAGGCTGAGACAGGAGGGGTCAGGAGACACTGTGGCCCCATGCGATGATACCCCCGGACAGGGCCAAACAGGAAGGATATAACCCCACCCACTTTGCCAAAGCACAAGCCCCCACACCACTAGAGGGATATCTTCAACCACCAACTTACTATCCTGAGACAAGGCAGAGTATAGCTCACGAAGATCTCCCGCACGGCACGAACCCGAGGGGGGGGCGCCAACACAGACAGGAAGATCATGTCAGTGTCTGAAATGCATTCCAGGTGACTACCTCAGGAAGCTGGTTGAGAGAATACCAAGAGTGTGCAAAGCTGTCATCAAGGCAAAGGGGTGGCTACTTTGAAAAATCTCAAATATAAAACATGTTTTGATTTGTTTAACACTTTTTGGGGGGGTTACTACATGAATCCATATGTGTTATTTTATAGTTTTGATGTCTTCACTATTATTCTACAAATGCGGAAAATAGTGAAAATGTTTTTTTTTGTCTTCATCAAATTGGTAGGCCTTTCTTTACTAGTCGTGTGTATAGCCAAAAGCCGTCTGTAGCACGGGCAAATGTTTACTTTGCTCCCCAAACATCTTCCTGGCTATGTGTGAGTCCAAATCTATCAATCAGTGCATTCATTACAACCTAATCACTACTAAACTTTTATTTGATCACATAATCCTCACGTAGCAAAATTATAAATTATATTTTTTTGTTGTCCAAATTCGACAATCTCATTCACCTCCATACAAAATAAAAATCCTCACATCTTGGGTTTATTTTCCTGGTTATAGGCAAGTTTAAGTTTTCACGGAAAAAAATAATACTTTTTCGCATATCTGCAATCTCATTGGCTAGAATGGTCCCGCCTACTTTCCATCATTGAGGACATATATTTGAATTATTCCAGTGGTCCCTCGACTATCTTGACAATATAATAGATCATCACTGTCTGGTCAATATAATAGATCATCATTGTCTGGTCAATATAATAGATCATCATTGTCTGGTCAATTTAATAGATCATCACTGTCTGGTCAATATAATAGATCATCATTGTCTGGTCAATATAATAGATAATCACTGTCTGGTCAATTTAATAGATCATTACTGTCTGGTCAATATAATAGATCATCATTGTCTGGTCAATTTAATAGATCATCACTGTCTGGTCAATATAATAGATCATCACTGTCTGGTCAATATAATAGATCATCACTGTCTGGTCAATTTAATAGATCATCATTGTCTGGTCAATATAATAGATCATCACTGTCTGGTCAATATAATCGATATACCCCGCCCCCAAGACGGCTGTGCTCCTCCCCTTCCCGCACACTCACCTGTCACTCAGCCGCTCTCTCTGGCTCCTTCCCTAACTGTCTTCGGTCTGCGCTGCCCGATGTCAACAGCGACCACAGGAGCAACGTATATATATATTTATATATATATATATCGATATATATGCATTTACATACCACTTTATTTTAATACCAACACAGAAAGTACCGCAACTTCCGATCGCTCTGGTATCAACATAGGAGGCTACGTGTCGCCTTGGCCATTAGAGCTACGGACCAGTCGTCCACCTGCTGCGGAGCAAAGTTCGGACAGACTGACGGCTGTTCAGAACATTTGAACAGATACTTTGTTGATTGTGAAATAAAAGTGTTTTGGACTGAAACGAAGAGAAAAACCTTTGTCAACAGTGTGCCGTCGGTAGAAGAGAGACAGCGGTGACTGAGCTTGTTCAGCGTTGCGCAGGTAAGGGAACTATAGTTGGACTATTTTATATGACATTTCTATACCTAACCCCCATTTTTCCACAGTTGTAGGTCTATTGCATGTTTCTGGAAAGAATACGATAACGTCATACATTTGACCCTAGCCGTAAGGCGTCCTATGTAGGGCTAGTTTCACCCTTGAGATGAACATCCAATTTAAGGAATTTATTCATAATGCGTCCAGTACATTATCACCTGAGTCCAGTGACAGTTGTCTTTATGACATTATCACCTGAGCCCAGTGACTGTTGTGTTTATGACATTATCACCTGAGTCCAGATTATTGTTATTGACTTGACAGGTCTAAATCTATCTATTTGTGTGTGTGTAATGTACGTGTTTTTACACTAGCCTGGCCTTGACCCCATGCAAGGTGTTTTTACACCAGCCTGGTCTTGACCCCATGCAGTGTTTTTACACACACCTACTGTCCATACGTTATACAAACATACCTTCCAGGTTGAAGGCTACACACACACACACACACACACACACACACACACACACACACACACACACACACACACACCTGCCTCCTCTACAATCTAACCACTAGACTACCTGCCTCCTCTACAATCTAACCACTAGGCTACCTCTACACTCTAACCACTAGGCTACCTCTACACTCTAACCACTAGGCTACCTCTACACTCTAACCACTAGACTACCTGCCTCCTCTACAATCTAACCACTAGACTACCTGCCTCCTCTACAATCTAACCACTAGGCTACCTCTACACTCTAACCACTAGGCTACCTCTACACTCTAACCACTAGGCTACCTCTACACTCTAACCACTAGACTACCTGCCTCCTCTACAATCTAACCACTAGACTACCTGCCTCCTCTACAATCTAACCACTAGGCTACCTACCTCCTCTACAATCTAACCACTAGGCTACCTGCCGCCTCTACACTCTAACCACTAGGCTACCTGCCGCCCCTACACTCTAACCACTAGGCTACCTGCCATCCCTACACTCTAACCACTAGGCTACCTGCCACCTCTACACTCTAACCACTCGGCTACCTGCCACCTCTACACTCTAACCACTAGGCTACCTGCCACCTCTACACTCTAACCACTAGGCTACCTGCCTCCTCTACACTCTAACCACTAGGCTACCTGCCTCCTCTACACTCTAACCACTGGGCTACCTGCCTCCTCTACACTCTAACCACTAGGCTACCTGCCACCTCTACACTCTAACCACTAGACTACCTGCCTCCTCTATACTCTAACCACTAGACTACCTGCCTCCTCTACACTCTAACCACTAGGCTACCTGCCGCCTCTACACTGTAACCACTAGGCTACCTGCCTCCTCTACACTCTAACCACTAGGCTACCTGCCTCCTCTACACTCTAACCACTAGACTACCTGCCTCCTCTACGCTCTAACCACTAGACTACCTGCCACCTCTACACTCTAACCACTAGGCTACCTGCCACTTCTACACTCTAACCACTAGGCTACCTGCCTCCTCTACACTCTAACCACTAGACTACCTGCCACCCCATACCTAGATAACTCTGTCAATACTAATCTCAACGCCAAACAACTAGCTAGCTACTGATTGGAGAATAGCTTTTGTGTTTATGTACTCTACTTCATGTGTGTAATAAATTCTGCTAAGTGTTTTAGCTAGGTACCCATCTGTTGTTGTTGTGGTGTAGGAATGTGGCTGTGAGTTTACACAAGACAAATGGGATGAAGACTAACAGATCAGGTGGACGAATCAGTGTTCACTATAGACACAGAAGAGAACACGTACTAACAACTCTATCAAAATGTAACGACTTATAGAGGAGCAGTTTATAGAAAACATCCCGGCCTACTGTATAGTGGATAGACCACACTGTCTCAGTAGTGAACCATCCATCTTGATTGTTAGCAATATGACTTGGTTCAATATAGTGAACCATCCATCTTGATTGTTAGCAATATGACTTGGCTCAATATAGTGAACCAGCCATCTGGAATGTTAGCAATATGAGTTGGCTCAATATAGTGAACCAGCCATCTGGAATGTTAGCAATATGAGTTGGCTCAATATAGTGAACCAGCCATCTGGAATGTTAGCAATATGAGTTGGCTCAATATAGTGAACCAGCCATCTGGAATGTTAGCAACATGAGTTGGCTCAATATAGTGAACCAGCCATCTGGAATGTTAGCAATATGAGTTGGCTCAATATAATGATTCAGCCATCTGGAATGTTAGCAATATGAGTTGGCTCAATATAATGATTCAGCCATCTGGAATGTTAGCAATATGAGTTAGGTTGGTTTCTGGTTGGTTTCTGTGTCATATGAGGTTGATTCAGAACTGTCTCGTGGGATTATCTAATGACAGTACTGTATTGTTTCTGGTGCATACCACAACCACACACCCTCCGATGAGCCTTCTGAAACTCCACACCACCTCATCTGTTGTTCTGGCGTTTGTTCACGTCATCTTGTGTTTAGTGTCGTTGCCTTGACAACACCCTTAGCCTCGGTACCTGTTCAATGATAAGGCTTGGAACCGGAAATTCATGTTAAAAATATGTATAAGTTTAGAGACGTCTCTTGTCACAGGGACACGGAGACGATGCTCTTTGTAGGAGCAGAAAAACAAAACTGAATGTTAAAATCTGAATATAATATGTTTTCTTTATTATGAAATAATCACTGGGATAACAAACAATATAGAAATGTTTCTGGTCAAAACACATAAAATAGTACAGCCAATACTTGTATTATTTCACAACCAAAACAAGGTTTATTAAAAACAGAACAGTGTTTTAAGTGAGAAGAAGGCATTGGTCTAAAGCTGAAAAATAAAGGAAATTCACATGAGCACCAGAATTCCCACTCCGCCCATGCTCCACCAAGGTTTTCCAACACACAGTTTTGACCTACTACAGTAGCTATGTTGGTCTATTGTACTTCAAACTATGCGTAGGGCAGGTTGCTTAGGATCCAAACCTTCTCAAACAGCCTCATTCGTACTCCTAGAGGAGGTGCTTCCAACTGGAGAACCTTCCAGAGCAAGAGAGATGGGGAGAGAGAGAGAGATGGAGAGATGGGGGGAGAGAGAGATGGGGCAAGAGAGATGGGGAGAGAGAGATGGGGAGAGAGAGATGGGGGGGAGAGATGGGGAGAGAGAGATGGATGCAGCTCTTCAAGGTTGCCATGAGAGAATGTTTCATTCAGCCTGTGGCTCTCTGGAACTATATTAATATGTTCAGTCTGAGGGGAAGGGTCCAGGAAGGAGAGGATGGGTTCTACATTAATATGTTCAGTCTGAGGGGAAGGGTCCAGGAAGGAGAGGATGGGTTCTACATTAATATGTTCAGTCTGAGGGGAAGGGTCCAGGAAGGAGAGGATGGGTTCTATATTAATATGTTCAGTCTGAGGGGAAGGAGAGGATGGGTTCTATATTAATATGTTCAGTCAGAGGGGAAGGAGAGGATGGGTTCTACATTAATATGTTCAGTCTGAGGGGAAGGAGAGGATGGGTTCTACATTAATATGTTCAGTCTGAGGGGAAGGAGAGGATGGGTTCTATATTAATATGTTCAGTCTGAGGGGAAGGGTCCAGGAAGGAGAGGATGGGTTCTACATTAATATGTTCAGTCTGAGGGGAAGGATCCAGGAAGGAGAGGATGGGTTCTACATTAATATGTTCAGTCTGAGAGGAAGGAGAGGATGGGTTCTATATTAATATGTTCAGTCTGAGGGGAAGGAGAGGATGGGTTCTATATTAATATGTTCAGTCTGAGGGGAAGGAGAGGATGGGTTCTATATTAATATGTTCAGTCTGAGGGGAAGGAGAGGATGGGTTCTACATTAATATGTTCAGTCTGAGGGGAAGGAGAGGATGGGTTCTATATGAATATGTTCAGTCTGAGGGGAAGGGTCCAGGAAGGAGAGGATGGGTTCTACATTAATATGTTCAGTCTGAGGGGAAGGAGAGGATGGGTTCTATATTAATATGTTCAGTCTGAGGGGAAGGAGAGGATGGGTTCTATATTAATATGTTCAGTCTGAGGGGAAGGAGAGGATGGGTTCTATATTAATATGTTCAGTCTGAGGGGAAGGAGAGGATGGGTTCTACATTAATATGTTCAGTCTGAGGGGAAGGAGAGGATGGGTTCTATATGAATATGTTCAGTCTGAGGGGAAGGGTACAGGAAGAAGAGGATGGGTTCTATATGAATATGTTCAGTCTGAGGGGAAGGGTCCAGGAAGGAGAGGATGGGTTCTACATTAATATGTTCAGTCGGAGGGGAAGGAGAGGATGGGTTCTATATTAATATGTTCAGTCTGAGAGGAAGGAGAGGATGGGTTCTACATTAATATGTTCAGTCTGAGGGGAAGGAGAGGATGGGTTCTACATTAATATGTTCAGTCTGAGGGGAAGGAGAGGATGGGTTCTATATTAATATGTTCAGTCTGAGGGGAAGGAGAGGATGGGTTCTATATTAATATGTTCAGTCTGAGGGGAAGGAGAGGATGGGTTCTATATTAATATGTTCAGTCTGAGGGGAAGGAGAGGATGGGTTCTACATTAATATGTTCAGTCTGAGGGGAAGGAGAGGATGGGTTCTATATGAATATGTTCAGTCTGAGGGGAAGGGTACAGGAAGAAGAGGATGGGTTCTATATGAATATGTTCAGTCTGAGGGGAAGGGTCCAGGAAGGAGAGGATGGGTTCTACATTAATATGTTCAGTCGGAGGGGAAGGAGAGGATGGGTTCTATATTAATATGTTCAGTCTGAGAGGAAGGAGAGGATGGGTTCTACATTAATATGTTCAGTCTGAGGGGAAGGAGAGGATGGGTTCTACATTAATATGTTCAGTCTGAGGGGAAGGAGAGGATGGGTTCTATATTAATATGTTCAGTCTGAGAGGAAGGAGAGGATGGGTTCTATATTAATATGTTCAGTCTGAGGGGAAGGAGAGGATGGGTTCTATATTAATATGTTCAGTCTGAGGGGAAGGAGAGGATGGGTTCTACATTAATATGTTCAGTCTGAGGGGAAGGAGAGGATGGGTTCTATATGAATATGTTCAGTCTGAGGGGAAGGAGAGGATGGGTTCTACATTAATATGTTCAGTCTGAGGGGAAGGGTCCAGGAAGGAGAGGATGGGTTCTACATTAATATGTTCAGTCAGAGGGGAAGGGTCCAGGAAGGAGAGGATGGGTTCTACATTAATATGTTCAGTCAGAGGGGAAGGGTCCAGGAAGGAGAGGATGGGTTCTACATTAATATGTTCAGTCAGAGGGGAAGGGTCCAGGAAGGAGAGGATGGGTTCTATATTAATATGTTCAGTCTGAGGGGAAGGAGAGGATGGGTTCTACATTAATATGTTCAGTCTGAGGGGAAGGGTCCAGGAAGGAGAGGATGGGTTCTACATGAATATGTTCAGTCAGAGGGGAAGGGTCCATCCCTGTTATGAGTGAAGAGGAGTGTCTATAGATAAAACTGATGCCAGAGAGGTGAGAGCAGTGGACTGGTGGGCAGCGAGGCAAGACAGGCTGCCAACTCTGGTTCGCGTTGCTTCTCTTTACTTGTGGCTCCTCAACACGTCTGTAGATGTTGAGAAACTATTGTCACAGTACCAGAACCTGTTAACTCGGGACAGGAGAAGCCTGTCTTAAAAAGAAGAGAGATGCTTCCTGTTTCCAAGTTCACCAGCAGTGCTGAAGAATGAACTCTCACACGGACTCACTCCTAAACCCTCACTCCTAAACCCTCACTCCTCACCCTCACTCCTCACCCTCACTCCTCACCCTCACTCCTCACCCTGCCCTGCTCTAAACATTGGACTGGACAGCACAGCTCTCCCTCGCTCTCTCCCTCTCTTGTTCTCTCTCTGTTAGAATTACTGTAGGTCATTCTTACATCTTAAAGTGTATTGTACAGTGGGACACTTAAAAAGATGAGAGGCCTGTAATTTTCATCATAGGTACACTTCAACTATGACAGACAAAATGAGGAGAAAAAAAATCCAGAAAATCACATTGTAGGATTTTTAATGAATTTATTTGCAAATTATGGTGGAAAGTAAGTATATAGTATTTAGTATAGGCCTCATCTTTTTAAGTGGGAGCACAATTAGTGGCTTACTAAATACTTTTTTTGCCCCACTGTATATTGTAGGGAGGTGAGCAGGTTGCAAAGTTATTGGAATGTTCTGGAATGTTCTGGAATGTTCTAGGCAGTATTGTGCTGAACAGGTATGAAGGAAATTACGTTGGGCCAGTTACATTCCTGTCTACACCTCTTTCAGGTTTTGTTTGTTTATCTGGTGACCTGATTGACTCTTCAAACTCTAGTGACTCTAATTCAGACATTAAGATCTCAGGTTATCAGAGTGTTACATTTATTTTTTGTGAATTAAATTATTGGATCTTAGTTTCTACGTACAAAAACATGATGTTTTACTGAGTTCATGTTTACGGTCTGAGTTGTGTAGGCTACATTCATTCATTTAAAAAAAAACTTTATTTAACTAGACATGTCAAATTAAGAACCAATTCTTATTTACAATGAAAAACATACTCTAGGAACAGTGGGTTAACTACCTACTCTAGGAACAGTGGGTTAACTACCTACTCTAGGAACAGTGGGTTAACTACCTACTCTAGGAACAGTGGGTTAACTACCTACTCTAGGAACAGTGGGTTAACTACCTACTCTAGGAACAGTGGGTTAACTACCTACTCTAGGAACAGTGGGTTAACTGTCTACTCTAGGAACAGTGGGTTAACTGCCTTGTTCAGGGGAACAGTGGGTTAACTGCCTTGTTCAGGGGAACAGTGGGTTAACTGCCTTGTTCAGGGGAACAGTGGGTTAACTACCTACTCTAGGAACAGTGGGTTAACTGCCTTGTTCAGGGGAACAGTGGGTTAACTGTCTACTCTAGGAACAGTGGGTTAACTGTCTTGTTCAGGGGAACAGTGGGTTAACTGCCTTGTTCAGGGGAACAGTGGGTTAACTGCCTTGTTCAGGGGAACAGTGGGTTAACTGCCTTGTTCAGGGGAACAGTGGGTTAACTGCCTTGTTCAGGGGAACAGTGGGTTAACTACCTACTCTAGGAACAGTGGGTTAACTGTCTACTCTAGGAACAGTGGGTTAACTGTCTTGTTCAGGGGAACAGTGGGTTAACTGTCTTGTTCAGGGGAACAGTGGGTTAACTGCCTTGTTCAGGGGAACAGTGGGTTAACTGCCTTGTTCAGGGGAACAGTGGGTTAACTGCCTTGTTCAGGGGAACAGTGGGTTAACTACCTACTCTAGGAACAGTGGGTTAACTGCCTTGTTCAGGGGAACAGTGGGTTAACTGTCTACTCTAGGAACAGTGGGTTAACTGTCTTGTTCAGGGGAACAGTGGGTTAACTGCCTTGTTCAGGGGAACAGTGGGTTAACTGCCTTGTTCAGGGGAACAGTGGGTTAACTGCCTTGTTCAGGGGAACAGTGGGTTAACTGCCTTGTTCAGGGGAACAGTGGGTTAACTACCTACTCTAGGAACAGTGGGTTAACTGTCTACTCTAGGAACAGTGGGTTAACTGTCTTGTTCAGGGGAACAGTGGGTTAACTGTCTTGTTCAGGGGAACAGTGGGTTAACTGCCTTGTTCAGGGGAACAGTGGGTTAACTGCCTTGTTCAGGGGAACAGTGGGTTAACTGCCTTGTTCAGGGGAACAGTGGGTTAACTACCTACTCTAGGAACAGTGGGTTAACTGTCTACTCTAGGAACAGTGGGTTAACTGTCTTGTTCAGGGGAACAGTGGGTTAACTGCCTTGTTCAGGGGAACAGTGGGTTAACTGCCTTGTTCAGGGGAACAGTGGGTTAACTACCTACTCTAGGAACAGTGGGTTAACTGCCTTGTTCAGGGGAACAGTGGGTTAACTACCTACTCTAGGAACAGTGGGTTAACTGTCTACTCTAGGAACAGTGGGTTAACTGTCTTGTTCAGGGGAACAGTGGGTTAACTGCCTTGTTCAGGGGAACAGTGGGTTAACTGCCTTGTTCAGGGGAACAGTGGGTTAACTGCCTTGTTCAGGGGAACAGTGGGTTAACTGCCTTGTTCAGGGGAACAGTGGGTTAACTACCTACTCTAGGAACAGTGGGTTAACTGTCTACTCTAGGAACAGTGGGTTAACTGTCTTGTTCAGGGGAACAGTGGGTTAACTGCCTTGTTCAGGGGAACAGTGGGTTAACTGCCTTGTTCAGGGGAACAGTGGGTTAACTGTCTTGTTCAGGGGAACAGTGGGTTAACTGCCTTGTTCAGGGGAACAGTGGGTTAACTGCCTTGTTCAGGGGAACAGTGGGTTAACTGTCTTGTTCAGTGGAACAGTGGGGTTAACTGCCTTGTTCAGGGGAACAGTGGGGTTAACTGCCTTGTTCAGGGGAACAGTGGGGTTAACTGCCTTGTTCAGGGGAACTGTCTTGTTCAGGGGAACAGTGGGTTAACTGCCTTGTTCAGGGGAACAGTGGGTTAACTGCCTTGTTCAGGGGAACAGTGGGTTAACTGCCTTGTTCAGAGGAACAGTGGGTTAACTGCCTTGTTCAGGGGAACAGTGGGTTAACTGCCTTGTTCAGGGGAACAGTGGGTTAACTGCCTTGTTCAGAGGAACAGTGGGTTAACTGCCTTGTTCAGGGGAACAGTGGGTTAACTGCCTTGTTCAGGGGAACAGTGGGTTAACTGCCTTGTTCGGGGGAACAGTGGGTTAACTGCCTTGTTCAGGGGAACAGTGGGTTAACTGTCTTGTTCAGTGGAACAGTGGGGTTAACTGCCTTGTTCAGGGGAACAGTGGGGTTAACTGCCTTGTTCAGGGGAACAGTGGGGTTAACTGCCTTGTTCAGGGGAACAGTGGGTTAACTACCTACTCTAGGAACAGTGGGTTAACTGTCTACTCTAGGAACAGTGGGTTAACTGCCTTGTTCAGGGGAACAGTGGGTTAACTACCTACTCTAGGAACAGTGGGTTAACTGTCTACTCTAGGAACAGTGGGTTAACTGCCTTGTTCAGGGGAAAAGTGGGTTAACTACCTTGCTCAGGGGAACAGTGGGTTAACTGCCTTGCTCAGGGGAACAGTGGGTTAACTGCCTTGCTCAGGGGAACAGTGGGTTAACTGCCTTGTTCAGGGGAACAGTGGGGTTAACTGCCTTGTTCAGGGGAACAGTGGGGTTAACTGTCTTGTTCAGGGGAACAGTGGGGTTAACTGTCTTGCTCATGGGAACAGTGGGTTAACTGCCTTGCTCAGGGGAACAGTGGGTTAACTGCCTTGCTCAGGGGAACAGTGGGTTAACTGCCTTGCTCAGGGGAACAGTGGGTTAACTGCCTTGTTCAGGGGAACAGTGGGTTAACTGCCTTGTCCAGGGGAACAGTGGGGTTAACTGCCTTGTTCAGGGGAACAGTGGGTTAACTGCCTTGGTCAGGGGAACAGTGGGTTAACTGCCTTGTTCAGGGGAACAGTGGGTTAACTGCCTTGTTCAGGGGAACAGTGGGTTAACTGCCTACTCTAGGAACAGTGGGTTAACTGCCTACTCTAGGAACAGTGGGTTAACTGCCTTGTTCAGGGGAACAGTGGGTTAACTGCCTTGTTCAGGGGAACAGTGGGTTAACTGCCTTGTTCAGGGGAACAGTGGGTTAACTGCCTTGTTCAGGGGAACAGTGGGTTAACTGCCTTGTTCAGGGGAACAGTGGGTTAACTGCCTTGTTCAGGGGAACAGTGGGTTAACTGCCTTGTTCAGGGGAACAGTGGGTTAACTGCCTTGTTCAGGGGAACAGTGGGTTAACTGCCTACTCTAGGAACAGTGGGTTAACTGCCTACTCTAGGAACAGTGGGTTAACTGTCTACTCTAGGAACAGTGGGTTAACTGTCTACTCTAGGAACAGTGGGTTAACTACCTACTCTAGGAACAGTGGGTTAACTACCTACTCTAGGAACAGTGGGTTAACTACCTTGTTCAGGGGAACAGTGGGTTAACTGCCTTGTTCAGGGGAACAGAGGGTTAACTGCCTTGTTCAGGGGAACAGAGGGTTAACTGCCTTGTTCAGGGGAACAGAGGGTTAACTGCCTTGTTCAGGGGAACAGTGGGTTAACTGTCTTGTTCAGGGGAACAGTGGGTTAACTGCCTTGTTCATTGGGCAGAACGACATATTTTTACCTTGTCAGCTCAGGGATTCGATCTAGTAACCTTTTGGTTACTGGCCCAACGCTCTAACCACTAGACTACCTGCTGCCCCAATATTACCAAAAGTATGTGGACACCCCTTCAAATGAGTGGATTCTGCTATTTAACCCGTTGCTGACAGGTGTATAAAATCGAGCACACAGTGATGCAATCTCCATAGACAAACATTGGCAATAGAATAGCCCTGAAGAGCTCAGTGACTTTAAAACTGGAACCCGGCATAGGATGCCGCCTTTCAAACAAGTCACTTCGTCAAATTTCTGCCCTGCCAGAGCTGCCCCAGTCAACTGTAAGTGCTGTTATTGTAAAGTGGAAACGTCTAGGAGCAACAACGGCTCAGCCGCGAAGTGGTAGACCACACAAGCTCACGGAACGGGACCGCCGAGTGCTGTAGTGCGTTAAAATCGCCTGTCCTCGGTTTGCAACACTCACTACCGAGTTCCAAACTGCCTCTGGAAGCAACGTCAGCACGAGAGCTTCGTCGAGAGCTTCCTGAAATGGGTTTCCATGGCCGAGCAGCCGCACACACGCCTAACATCAAGCGCCGGCTGGAGTGGTGTAAAGCTCGCCGCCATTGGACTCTGGAGCAGTGGAAACGTGTTCTCTGGAGTGACGAATCACGCTTCATCTGGCAATCCTACGGACAAATCTGGGTTTGGCGGATGCCAGGAGAACTACCTGCCCGAATGCATAGTGCCAACTGAAAAGTTTAGTGGAAGAGGTGTAATGGTCTGGGGCTGTTTTTCATGGTCCTGGCTAGGCCCCTTATTTCCAGTGTAGGGAAATCTTAATGCTACAGCATACAATTACAATCTAGACGATTTTGTGCTTCTAACTTTGTGGCAACAGTTTGGGGAAGGCCCTTTCCTGTTTCAGCATGACAATGCCCCCGTGCACAAAGCGAGGTCCGTACAGAAATAGTTTGTCAAGATCGGTGTGGAAGAACTTGACTGGCCTGCACAGAGCCCTGACCTCAACCCCATCAAACAGCTTTGGGATGATTTGGAACTCCGAATGCGAGCCAGGCCTAATCGCCCAACATCAATGCCAGACCTCACTAAAGCTCATGGCTGAATGGAAGCAAGTCCCCGCAGCAATGTTCCAACATCTAGTGGAAATCCTTCCCAGAAGAGTGGAGGCTGTTATAGCAGCAAAGGGGGGGACCAACTCCATATTAACGCCCATGATTTTGGAATGAGATGTTCGATGAGCAGGTGTCCACATACTTTTACCATGTAGTGAATATCATTCAGGCAGAAAAGAGTTGACTTCCCACAGAATGTCTCTCTCTCTCTCCCTCTGTCTCTCTGTCTCTCTCTCTGTCTCTCTCTCTCTCTCTCTCTGTCTCTCTCTCTGTCTCTCTCTCTGTCTCTCTCTCTGTCTCTGTCTCTCTCTCTCTCTGTCTCTCTCAAACGTCTAATTCAAGCCACTCTAATTCAAGCCTTTAAAATTTGCTGTTCTGCCAAATAACAAGCGCTCCCTGTTTCCTGATGACATGGATGTCAGTTAAGGCAGCCCCCTGTACCTCTGTGAGTCAGGAAGGGTTGGTTTAAATGCGCAAAAATACATTCAGTTGTGCAAATGTTCCCTTCCCTATGAATGTAATAAACTGTTGCACCTGAAAACATATTCAGCCCAATGTTTAGATCTTGAGCTAGGTCGGTCGAGGGCAAGAAATAGTGGTTTTTCAATATGCTAACAACCCTGTTAAACATCTGGTATGTGATTGTCAGTGACGGCTGAACGGATTGTGACGAGAGGCGGGGAATGTGTTGTGTATCTCCAATCAAGTTGAATTTAATAGCCGATCCCTACTGTAGTCGTTCCAACCGAGGAGGCTGTAACGCTGTGAATAACCAAAAAGACCCTGTTTTACTGGAGCAGTTTGAATCATGTTCTAGTCCCTGTTTTACTGGAGCAGTTTGAATCATGTTCTAGTCCCTGTTTTACTGGAGCAGTTTGAATCATGTTCTAGTCCCTGTTTTACTGGAGCAGTTTGAATCATGTTCTAGTCCCTGTTTTACTGGAGCAGTTTGAATCATGTTCTAGTCCCTGTTTTACTGGAGCAGTTTGAATCATGTTCTAGTCCCTGTTTTACTGGAGCAGTTTGAATCATGTTCTAGTCCCTGTTTTACTGGAGCAGTTTGAATCATGTTCTAGTCCCTGTTTTACTGGAGCAGTTTGAATCATGTTCTAGTCCCTGTTTTACTGGAGCAGTTTGAATCATGTTCTAGTCCCTGTTTTACTGGAGCAGTTTGAATCATGTTCTAGTCCCTGTTTTACTGGAGCAGTTTGAATCATGTTCTAGTCCCTGTTTTACTGGAGCAGTTTGAATCATGTTCTAGTCCCTGTTTTACTGGAGCAGTTTGAATCATGTTCTAGTCCCTGTTTTACTGGAGCAGTTTGAATCATGTTCTAGTCCCTGTTTTACTGGAGCAGTTTGAATCATGTTCTAGTCCCTGTTTTACTGGAGCAGTTTGAATCATGTTCTAGTCCCTGTTTTACTGGAGCAGTTTGAATCATGTTCTAGTCCCTGTTTTACTGGAGCAGTTTGAATCATGTTCTAGTCCCTGTTTTACTGGAGCAGTTTGAATCATGTTCTAGTCCCTGTTTTACTGGAGCAGTTTGAATCATGTTCTAGTCCCTGTTTTACTGGAGCAGTTTGAATCATGTTCTAGTCCCTGTTTTACTGGAGCAGTTTGAATCATGTTCTAGTCCCTGTTTTACTGGAGCAGTTTGAATCATGTTCTAGTCCCTGTTTTACTGGAGCAGTTTGAATCATGTTCTAGTCCCTGTTTTACTGGAGCAGTTTGAATCATGTTCTAGTCCCTGTTTTACTGGAGCAGTTTGAATCATGTTCTAGTCCCTGTTTTACTGGAGCAGTTTGAATCATGTTCTAGTCCCTGTTTTACTGGAGCAGTTTGAATCATGTTCTAGTCCCTGTTTTACTGGAGCAGTTTGAATCATGTTCTAGTCCCTGTTTTACTGGAGCAGTTTGAATCATGTTCTAGTCCCTGTTTTACTGGAGCAGTTTGAATCATGTTCTAGTCCCTGTTTTACTGGAGCAGTTTGAATCATGTTCTAGTCCCTGTTTTACTGGAGCAGTTTGAATCATGTTCTAGTCCCTGTTTTACTGGAGCAGTTTGAATCATGTTCTAGTCCCTGTTTTACTGGAGCAGTTTGAATCATGTTCTAGTCCCTGTTTTACTGGAGCAGTTTGAATCATGTTCTAGTCCCTGTTTTACTGGAGCAGTTTGAATCATGTTCTAGTCCCTGTTTTACTGGAGCAGTTTGAATCATGTTCTAGTCCCTGTTTTACTGGAGCAGTTTGAATCATGTTCTAGTCCCTGTTTTACTGGAGCAGTTTGAATCATGTTCTAGTCCCTGTTTTACTGGAGCAGTTTGAATCATGTTCTAGTCCCTGTTTTACTGGAGCAGTTTGAATCATGTTCTAGTCCCTGTTTTACTGGAGCAGTTTGAATCATGTTCTAGTCCCTGTTTTACTGGAGCAGTTTGAATCATGTTCTAGTCCCTGTTTTACTGGAGCAGTTTGAATCATGTTCTAATCCCTGTTTTACTGGAGCAGTTTGAATCATGTTCTAGTCCCTGTTTTACTGGAGCAGTTTGAATCATGTTCTAGTCCCTGTTTTACTGGAGCAGTTTGAATCATGTTCTAGTCCCTGTTTTACTGGAGCAGTTTGAATCATGTTCTAGTCCCTGTTTTACTGGAGCAGTTTGAATCATGTTCTAGTCCCTGTTTTACTGGAGCAGTTTGAATCATGTTCTAGTCCCTGTTTTACTGGAGCAGTTTGAATCATGTTCTAGTCCCTGTTTTACTGGAGCAGTTTGAATCATGTTCTAATCCCTGTTTTACTGGAGCAGTTTGAATCATGTTCTAGTCCCTGTTTTACTGGAGCAGTTTGAATCATGTTCTAGTCCCTGTTTTACTGGAGCAGTTTGAATCATGTTCTAGTCCCTGTTTTACTGGAGCAGTTTGAATCATGTTCTAGTCCCTGTTTTACTGGAGCAGTTTGAATCATGTTCTAGTCCCTGTTTTACTGGAGCAGTTTGAATCATGTTCTAGTCCCTGTTTTACTGGAGCAGTTTGAATCATGTTCTAGTCCCTGTTTTACTGGAGCAGTTTGAATCATGTTCTAGTCCCTGTTTTACTGGAGCAGTTTGAATCATGTTCTAGTCCCTGTTTTACTGGAGCAGTTTGAATCATGTTCTAGTCCCTGTTTTACTGGAGCAGTTTGAATCATGTTCTAGTCCCTGTTTTACTGGAGCAGTTTGAATCATGTTCTAGTCCCTGTTTTACTGGAGCAGTTTGAATCATGTTCTAGTCCCTGTTTTACTGGAGCAGTTTGAATCATGTTCTCAAGTCCCTGTTTTACTGGAGCAGTTTGAATCATGTTCTAATCCCTGTTTTACTGGAGCAGTTTGAATCATGTTCTAGTCCCTGTTTTACTGGAGCAGTTTGAATCATGTTCTAGTCCCTGTTTTACTGGAGCAGTTTGAATCATGTTCTAGTCCCTGTTTTACTGGAGCAGTTTGAATCATGTTCTAGTCCCTGTTTTACTGGAGCAGTTTGAATCATGTTCTAATCCCTGTTTTACTGGAGCAGTTTGAATCATGTTCTAATCCCTGTTTTACTGGAGCAGTTTGAATCATGTTCTAATCCCTGTTTTACTGGAGCAGTTTGAATCATGTTCTAATCCCTGTTTTACTGGAGCAGTTTGAATCATGTTCTAGTCCCTGTTTTACTGGAGCAGTTTGAATCATGTTCTAGTCCCTGTTTTACTGGAGCAGTTTGAATCATGTTCTAGTCCCTGTTTTACTGGAGCAGTTTGAATCATGTTCTAGTCCCTGTTTTACTGGAGCAGTTTGAATCATGTTCTAGTCCCTGTTTTACTGGAGCAGTTTGAATCATGTTCTAGTCCCTGTTTTACTGGAGCAGTTTGAATCATGTTCTAGTCCCTGTTTTACTGGAGCAGTTTGAATCATGTTCTAGTCCCTGTTTTACTGGAGCAGTTTGAATCATGTTCTAGTCCCTGTTTTACTGGAGCAGTTTGAATCATGTTCTAGTCCCTGTTTTACTGGAGCAGTTTGAATCATGTTCTAATCCCTGTTTTACTGGAGCAGTTTGAATCATGTTCTAATCCCTGTTTTACTGGAGCAGTTTGAATCATGTTCTAATCCCCGTTTCTGCTACTTAGGGCCTAGGGAGGCAGATAGGAAGATTACATACGACAGTATCATATTTTGTTTGAATGTCATACAGTCACTTTTTTGCATGAGAGTACCTCTGCTATTCTTATGGGTAATACATAATATGCAATAAGATATGTGTTTTGAAGTGGACTGACATAGGTCCCGGGGTTCAGAACATAATTAGAAGGTAATAGTCTATAAGCGGTGCAGGAACTCAAACAGTAGTCCAGTAGACCAATTAATCTCGTCTTACGTCAGAGGCTATATTATCAGAACTCGGGATAAGACTCGGATGCAGACAGTTCGAATCACAGAACACGCTGGTAGGCTCGACGAGACAAGACAAACTGGCAACAGACAAACAGAGAACACAGGTATAAATACACTGGGGATAATGGGGGAAGATGGGCGACACCTGGAGAGGGGGGTGGAGACATGCACAAGGACAGGTTAAACAGGCCAGGGTGTGACATATATGAAGTTATACAATGTTAGATTTAGGTCAGAGGCTAAATTATGTTTTATAATGTTGAGTCAGGGTTAGGGGTTAGGTCAGAGGCTAAATGACGTTTTATAATGTTTAGTCAGGTTTAGGGGTTAGGTCCGAGGCTATATGAAGCTATATCATTTTGATTCAGGGTTAGGGGTTAGGTCCGAGGCTATATGAAGCTATATCATTTTGATTCAGGGTTAGGGGTTAGGTCCGAGGCTATATGAAGCTATATCATTTTGATTCAGGGTTAGGGGTTAGGTCAGAGGCTATATGAAGCTAGTTTACAATTGGCTCATTCACCCCCCCCCCCTCCTCTCCCCTGTAACTATTCCCCAGGTTGTTGCTGTAAATGAGAACGTGTTCTCAGTCAACTTACTTGGTAAAATAAGGATCAAATACATGTAAATAAAGCCTACTTCAAGGCGCTTTATGAATATGGGCAAATATCATAAAAGACTATTCAAATCAAATTGTATTGGTCACATACACATGGTTAGCAGATGTTAATGGCCACATACACATGGTTAGCAGATGTTAATGGTCACATACACATGGTTAGCAGATGTTAATGGTCACATACACATGGTTAGTAGATGTTATTGGTCACATACACATGGTTAGCAGATGTTAATGGCCACATACACATGGTTAGCAGATGTTAATGGTCACATACACATGGTTAGCAGATGTTAATGGTCACATACACATGGTTAGTAGATGTTATTGGTCACATACACATGGTTAGCAGATGTTAATGGTCACATACACATGGTTAGCAGATGTTAATGGTCACATACACATGGTTAGCAGATGTTATTGGCCACATACACATGGTTAGCAGATGTTATTGGCCACATACACATGGTTAGTAGATGTTATTGGTCACATACACATGGTTAGCAGATGTTAATGGTCACATACACATGGTTAGCAGATGTTATTGGCCACATACACATGGTTAGCAGATGTTATTGGCCACATACACATGGTTAGCAGATGTTAATGGTCACATACACATGGTTAGCAGATGTTAATGGTCACATACACATGGTTAGTAGATGTTATTGGTCACATACACATGGTTAGCAGATGTTAATGGTCACATACACATGGTTAGCAGATGTTATTGGCCACATACACATGGTTAGCAGATGTTATTGGCCACATACACATGGTTAGCAGATGTTAATGGTCACATACACATGGTTAGTAGATGTTATTGGTCACATACACATGGTTAGCAGATGTTAATGGTCACATACACATGGTTAGCAGATGTTATTGGCCACATACACATGGTTAGCAGATAATATTGGCCACATACACATGGTTAGCAGATGTTAATGGTCACATACACATGGTTAGTAGATGTTATTGGTCACATACACATGGTTAGCAGATGTTAATGGTCACATACACATGGTTAGCAGATGTTATTGGTCACATACACACGGTTAGCATGATGTTATTTGTCACATACACATGGTTAGCAGATGTTATTGGTCACATACACATGGTTAGCAGATGTTAATGGTCACATACACATGGTTAGCAGATGTTAATGGTCACATACACATGGTTAGCAGATGTTAATGGTCACATACACATGGTTAGCAGATGTTAATGGCCACATACACATGGTTAGCAGATGTTATTGGTCACATACACATGGTTAGTAGATGTTATTGGTCACATACACATGATTAGCAGATGTTAATGGCCACATACACATGATTAGCAGATGTTAATGGCCACATACACATGGTTAGCAGATGTTAATGGTCACATACACATGGTTAGCAGATGTTAATGGTCACATACACATGGTTAGCAGATGTTATTGGCCACATACACATGGTTAGCAGATGTTAATGGCCACATACACATATATATACATATATATATATATATATATATATATGGATCAGCGATGGCTGAACGGCATATGCAAAATGCAGTAGTTGGTATAGAGTACAGTATATACATATGAGATGAGTAATGTAGGATATGTAAACATTATATAAAGTGGCATTGTTTAAAGTGACTAGTGATACATTTATTACATCCAATTTTGAATTATTAATGAACCTCTCTGGTATCAGTGGGACGGCAGCATCCCGCCTCGACAACAGCCAGTGAAAGTGCAGTGCCCAAATTCAAAACAGAAATCCCATAATTAAAATTCCTCAAACATACAAGTATTTTACAGCATTTTAAAGATAAACTTGTTGTTAATCCCACCACAGTGTCTGATTTCAAAAAGGCTTCACGACGAAAGCACACCAAACGATTATGTTAGGTCAGAGCCAATCGCAGAAAAACACAGCCATTTTTCCAGCCAAAGAGAGGAGTCACAAAAAGCAGAAATAGAGATAAAATGAATCACTAACCTTTGATGAAATTCATCAGATGACACTCATAGGACACAATACATGTATGTTTTGTTCGATAAAGTTCATATTTATATCCAAAAATCTCAGTTTACTTTGGCGCGTTATGGTCAGAAATGAATTGTCTCAAACAAACATCCGGTGAAAGTGCAGAGAGCCACATCAAATTACAGAAATACTCATCATAAACATTGATAAACGATACAAGTGTTAAACATACAAATAAAGATAAACTTCTCCTTAATGCAACCGCTGTGTCAGATTTCAAAAATGCTTTATGGAGAAAGCACAATTTGCGATTATGTTAGGTCTGCACCTAGCCACAGAAACCCATACAGCCATTTTCCAGCCAAGGAGAGTGTCACAAAAGTCAGAAATAGCATTAAAATTAATCACTTACCTTTGATGATCTTCATCTGGTGGCACTCCCAGGTCTCCAAGTTAGACAATAAATGTTTGTTTTGTTCGATAATGTCCCTCTTTATGACCAAATACCTCCTTTTTTTTTTGAATGCTTAAGGCACGTGCACTAATTCCAGACGAAAATCCACCCAGTTTCCCTCCCATCAAAATACAAAATGAATCCCAAACGTTACTAATAAACTTTTTCCAAACAATTCAAACAACGTTTATAATGAAACCTTAGGTACCCTAATACGTAAATAAATGAAACAATTTAAGACGGAGAATCGTTATTGTCTTTACCGGAGAAAAATACCAAAGAACGCACTCTCATTCACACACTTGGAAACACTACAGACAAAATGGGAGCCACCTAGAAAAACTACAATTTCTGGCTCATTTTTCCAAAAACCAGCCTGAAACTCTTTCTAAAGACTGTTGACATCTAGTGGAAGCCCTAGGAACTGCAATCTGGGAGGACTTCACCTTATAATAAAAGTGACATTGAAAATAGTGGCTGATATTTTTTGGGATGGTTTGTCCTCGGGGTTTCGCCTGCCATATCAGTTCTGTTATACTCACAGACATTATTTTAACACTTCTAGAAACTCTAGAGTGTTTTCTATCGAAAATCTACCAATTATATGCATATCCTATGCCTGAGTAACAGGCAGTTTACTTTGGGCACGCTTTTCATTCGGAAGTGAAAATACTGCCCCCTACCCAAGAGAGGTTAACAGTCTGATGACCTTAAGATGGAAGCTGTTTTTCAGTCTCTCGGTCCCAGCTTTGATGCACCTGTACTGACCTCGCCTTCTGGATGACAGCGGGGTGAACAGGCAGTGGCTCGGGTGGTTGTTGGCCTTGATGATATTTTTGTTCTTCCTGTGACATCGGGTGGTGTAGGTGTCCTGGAGGGCAGGTAGTTTGCCCCCGGTGATGTGTTGTGCAGACCTCACTACCCTCTGGAGAGCCTTACGGTTGTGGGCGGAGCAGTTTCCGTACCAGGCAAGTGATACAGCCCGACAGGATGCTCTCGATAGTGCATCTGTAAAAGTTTGAGTGTTTTTGGTGACAAGCCAAATTTCTTCATCCTCCTGAGGTTGAAGAGGCGATATTGCGCCTTCTTCACCACAGTGTGGGTGGACCATTTCAGTTTGTCCGTGATGTGTACGTCAAGGAACTTAAAACTTTCCACCTTCTCCACTACTGTCCCGTTGATGTGGATAAGGGGCTGCTCCCTCTGCTGTTTCCTGAAGTCCACGATCATCTCCTTTGTTTTGTTGACGTTGAGTGTGAGGTTATTCTCCTGACACCACACTCAGAGGGCCCTCACCTCCTCCCTGTAGGCCGTCTCGTCATTGTTGGTAATCAAGCCTACCACTGTAGTGTCGTCTGCAAACTTGAGGATTGAGTTGGAGGCGTGCATGGCCACGCAGTCATGGGTGAACAGGGAGTACAGGAGAGGGCTGAGAACGCACCCTCGTGGGGCCCCAGCGCGGTGGAGATGTTGTTTCCTACCCTCACCACCTGGGGGCGGCCCGTCAGGAAGTACAGTACCCAGTTGCGCAGGGCGGGGTCGAGACCCAGGGTCTCGAGCTTAATGACGAGTTTGGAGGGTACTATGTTGTTATATGCTGAGCTGTAGTCGATGAACAGCATTCTCACATAAGTATTCCTCTTGTCCAGATGGGTTAGGGCAGTGTGCAGTGTGGTTGAGATTGCATCGCCTGTGGACCTATTGGTAGCGGTAAGCAAATTGGAGTGGGTCTAGGGTGTCAGGTAGGGTGGAGGTGATATGATCCTTGACTAGTCTCTCAAAGCACTTCATGATGACGGAAGGGAGTGCTCCCGGGCGATAGTCATTTAGCTTTCTTGGGAACAGGAACAATGTTGCCACAAGAAAAGGACAACCAGTGAAGAACAAACACCATTGTAAATACAACCCATATTTATGCTTATTTTTTTATTTTTTTATTTAACCATTTGTACATTGTTACAACACTGTGTATATATGTGTATATATATGTATATATGTGTATATATATATATATATATATTTATATATATATATTATATATTATATTATATATTATATTATATTATATATTATATATATATATATATATATATATATATATATATATATATATATATATATATATATATATATATATATATGACATTTGTAATGTCTTTATGTGTATGTGTGTATGTCTGTATGTGTAATGTTTACTGTTAATTTTGATTGTTTATTTCACTTTTGTATATTCTCTACCTCACTTGCTTTGGTAATGATAACACATGTTTCCCATTCCAATAAAGCCCCTTGAATTGAATTGAATTGAATTGGTGACCCTTTTGAAGCATGTGGGAACAGCAGACTGGGATAGGGATTGATTGAATATGTCCGTAAACACACCAGCCAGCTGGTCTGCGCTGCACATGCTCTGAGGATGCGGCTGGGGATGCCGATTCTAGTTAAGTTGTTATGTCTGATCACAGAGGCTGGTTGATAGGTGAAAGTCTTGATGTCAGAGGCTATATTTAAGTTATACAATGTTGATTCAGGGTTTAGGTGAGAGGCTATATTTAAGTTATATAATGTTGATTCAGGGTTTAGGTGAGAGGCTATATTTAAGTTATACAATGTTGATTCAGGGTTTAGGTGAGAGGCTATATTTAAGTTATACAATGTTGATTCAGGGTTTAGGTGAGAGGCTATATTTAAGTTATACAATGTTGATTCAGGGTTTAGGTGAGAGGCTATATTTAAGTTATACAATGTTGATTCAGGGTTTAGGTGAGAGGCTATATTTAAGTTATACAATGTTGATTCAGGATTTAGGTGAGAGGCTATATTTAAGTTATACAATGTTGATTCAGGATTTAGGTGAGAGGCTATATTTAAGTTATACAATGTTGATTCAGGATTTAGGTGAGAGGCTATATTTAAGTTATACAATGTTGATTCAGGGTTTAGGTTTAGGTGAGAGGCTATATTTAAGTTATACAATGTTGATTCAGGATTTAGGTGAGAGGCTATATTTAAGTTCTACAATGTTGATTCAGGGTTTAGGTTTAGGTGAGAGGCTATATTTAAGTTATACAATGTTGATTCAGGGTTTAGGTTTAGGTGAGAGGCTATATTTAAGTTATACAATGTTGATTCAGGGTTTAGGTGAGAGGCTATATTTAAGTTATACAATGTTGATTCAGGGTTTAGGTGAGAGGCTATATTTGTTTTATCCCTTGTTTTACCAGGTAAGTTGACTGAGAACACATTCTTATTTGCAGCAACGACCTGGGGAATAGTTACAGGGGGAGGGGGGGCGGGGTGAATGAGCCAATTGGAAGCTGGGGATGCTTAAGTGACCGTGATGGTTTGAGGGCCAGATTGGGAATTTATCCAGGACACCGGGGTTAACACCCCTACTCTAACAATAAGTACCATGGGATCTTTAGTGAACACAGAGAGTCAGGACACCTGTTTAACATCCCAGCTGAAAGACAGCACCCTACACAGGGCAATGTCCCCAATCACTGCCCTGGGGCAGATATTTTTTTAGACCAGAGGAAATAGTGCCTCCTACTGGCCCTCCAACACCACTTCCAGCAGCATCTGGTCTCCCATCCAGGGACTGACCAGGACCAACCCTGCTTAGCTTCAGAAGAAGCTATTGATCGTGGAATGATGATTGATATTGATCGTGTAATGATGATTGATATCGATTGTGTAATGATGACTGATATTGATGATTGATATTGATCGTGGAATGATGATTATTGATCGTGTAATGATGATTGATATTGATTGTGTAATGAGGATTGATATTGATCGTGGAATGATGATTGATATTGATCGTGTAATGATGATTGATATTGATCGTGGAATGATGATTGATATCGATCGTGGAATAATTGTGTAATGAGGATTGATATTAATCGGGTAATGATGATTGATATTGATTGTGGAATGATGTACTGTATAAGGTAATTAGTATTGAGCTACTGGCTAGTGCTTCATACATGATCTGGAGCTTTTCAGTCAAGTAACAGACAGTGCAGAGGTGACATAGGTTGGGCCTTTAGTGCACTACTTTTGGCCATGTAGGGAATAAGGTGCCATAGGGCTCTGGTCTAAAGTAGTGCACTATGTAGGGAATAGGGTGCCATAGGGCTCTGGTCTAAAGTAGTGCACTATGTAGTGAATAGGGTGCCATAGTGCGCTGGTCTAAAGTAGTGCACTATGTAGGGAATAGGGTGCCATAGGGCTCTGGTCAAATATAGTGTACTGGATAGGGTGCTATTTGAGACTCATAGTGAACTTCTGTAAATGAGGCCCACTAGTCCACGACTCTTGTATCAGGCCTTCATGGTAGAATCAGTGTTGGCCACGAAGTCCTGATGAAGTCCTCTTCCTTTATTGTTTTATTTGTAACTATCCAGCGAATGAACCTGGTTGTTATGACATCATATCATTGGAAGACAGTTTTATATATACACTGGTCAAAAAAAATAAAGGGAACACTTAAACAACACAATGTAACTCCAAGTCAATCACACTTCTGTGAAATCAAACTGTCCACTTAGAAAGCAACACTGATTGACAATACATTTCACATGCTGTTGTGCAAATGGAATAGACAACAGGTGGAAATTATAGGCGATTAGCAAGACACCCCCAATAAAGGAGTGGTTCTGCAAGTGGTGACCACAGACCACTTCTCGGTTCCTATTCTTCCTGGCTGATGTTTTGGTCACTTTTGAATGCTGGCGGTGCTTTCACTCTAGTGGTAGCATGAGACGGAGTCTACAACCCACACAAGTGGCTCAGGTAGTGCAGCTCATCCAGGATGGGACATCAATGTGAGCTGTGGCAAGAAGGTTTGCTGTGTCTGTCAGCGTAGTGTCCAGAGCATGGAGCCCCTACCAGGAGACAGGCCAGTACATCAGGAGACGTGGAGGAGGCCGTAGGAAGCAACAACCCAGCAGCAGGACCGCTACCTCCACCTTTGTGCAAGGAGGAGCAGGAGGAGCACTGCCAGAGCCCTGCAAAATGACCTCCAGCAGGCCACAAATGTGCATGTGTCTGCTCAAACGGTCAGAAACAGACTCCATGAGGGTGGTATGAGGGCCCGACGTCCACAGGTGGGGGTTGTGCTTACAGCCCAACACCGTGCAGGACGTTTGGCATTTGCCAGAGAACACCAAGATTGGCAAATTCGCCACTTGCGCCCTGTGCTCTTCACAGATGAAATCAGGTTCACACTGTGCACATGTGACAGACATGACAGGGTCTGGAGACGCCGTGGAGAACGTTCTCCTGCCTGCAACATCCTCCAGCATGACCGGTTTGGGGGGCCGCACAGCCCTCCATGTGCTCGCCGGAGGTAGCCTGACTACCATTAGGTGCCGAGATGAGATCCTCAGACCCCTTGTGAGACCATATACTGGTGCGGTTGGCCCTGGGTTCTTGCTAATGCAAGACAATGCTAGACCTCATGTGGCTGGAGTGTGTCAGCAGTTCCTGCAAGAGGAAGGCATTGGACTGGCCTGCCCATTCCCCAGACCTGAATCCAATTGAGCACATCTGGGACATCATGTCTCGCTCCATCCACCAACGCCACGTTGCACCACAGACTGTCCAGGAGTTGGCGGATGCTTTAGTCCAGGTCTGGGAGGAGATCCCTCAGGAGACCGTCCGCCACCTCATCAGGAGCATGCCCAGGCATTGTAGGCAGGTCATACAGGCACGTGGAGACCACACACACTTCTGAGCCTCATTTTGACTTGTTTTAAGGACATTACATCAAAGTTCGATCAGCCTGTAGTGTGGTTTTCCACTTTAATTTTGAGTGTGACTCCAAATCCAGACCTCCATGGGTTGATACATTTGATTTCCATTGATCATTTTTGTGATTTTGTTGTCAGCACATTCAACTATGTATTTTTTGAGCAGTGTACTAGCAGAAACCCAGTTGAAAGTGACCTCACCTCAGCCTTCAACACCATTTACCCTCGAAGCTCATCCTTAAGCTCGGGGCCCTGTGTTTGAACCTTTGCCCTGTGCAACTGGGTCCTGGACTTCCTGACGGGTCGCCCCCAGGTGGTGACGGTAGGTTATTACACCTCCGCTTTGCTGATTCTCCTCCGGTACTCCATGTTCACCTAGGAGTGCGTGGCCACGCATGTCTCCAAATCAATCATCAAGTTTGCAGACAACACAACAGTGGTAGGCCTGATTACCGACAATGACAAGACAGCCTACAGGGAGGAGGTGAGGGCCCTGGGAGAGTGGTGCCAGGAAACTAACCTCCCTCTCAACGTCAACAAAACAAAGAAGCTAATCGTGGACTTCAGGAGACAGCAGAGGGAGCATGCTCCCATCCACATCCTCCCTCCCTCACTCTCTCTCATCCCCTCTCTCCCTCCCTCCCTCCCTGCCCCTTTCTCATCCACCCTCGCTCCCTCGCTCTCATCTCTCCCTCCCTCCCTCCCTCCCTGCCCCTCTCTCATCCCCCCTCTCTCTCATCCCCTCCCTCTTGCTCTCATCTCTCCCTCCCTCCCTGCCCCTCTCTCATCCCTCCCTCCTACCCTGAAACCAAGTCTCCTGCCAGCACCTGGCTATCCGGAACAATGGGAGAGAGGAGAGATAAGAGAGGAAAGAGGAAGTGTTGAATTAAACACTACCTAGTCACTCTGCTATAGTCTCCCAGGCCTCTCATTCACCTATTGGTCATGGCCTTCGTCCCAAATGGCATCCTATTCTCTATATAGTTATAAGGACTCTGCGTCAAGAGGAGGACACTATACAGGGAACAGGGTTCCATTTGGTATGCATGCTTTGTTTGTGTAATCTGCTATGGTATTATATAGATATCTAGATAAGCTGTATCTAGATAAGCTCCAGCGCCTCTCATGCTCCTTGTTGCTCCCCCGACACAGTTTTAATGGCTATTAATATCCTCACAGTCTGTGTCTTGTTGTAGATGGAAGCAGGCACTGGGAGAGATTGTCAGCCTGTTGTTATACCTCAGCCCGTTGTTACCTCACCTCAGCCCGTTGTTTCAGCCCGTTGTTACGTTACCTCAGCCCGTTGTTACGTTACCTCAGCCCGTTGTTACGTTA
Source organism: Oncorhynchus clarkii lewisi (assembly GCF_045791955.1). NCBI lineage: Eukaryota > Metazoa > Chordata > Actinopteri > Salmoniformes > Salmonidae > Oncorhynchus > Oncorhynchus clarkii. The sequence continues at coordinate 4,614,668 of NC_092150.1, forward strand.
CCTCAGCCCGTTGTTACGTTACCTCAGCCCGTTGTGTCGTTACCTCAGCCCGTCGTTACCTCAGCCCGTTGTTACCTCAGCCCGTTGTTAACTCAGCCCGTTGTTAACTCAGCCCGTTGTTACCTCAGCCCGTTGTTACCTCAGCTGGTTGTTACCTCAGCCCTTTGTTACCTCAGCTGGTTGTTACCTCAGCCCGTTGTTACCTCAGCTGGTTGTTACCTCAGCCCGTTGTTACCTCAGCCCGTTGTTACCTCAGCCCGTTGTTACCTCAGCCGGTTGCTACATTACCTCAGCCCGTTGTTACCTCAGCCCGTTGTTAAGTCAGCTGGTTGTTACCTCAGCCCGTTGTTACATTACCTCAGCCCGTTGTTACCTCAGCTGGTTGTTAACTCAGCCCGTTGTTAACTCAGCCCGTTGTTAACTCAGCCCGTTGTTACCTCACCTCAGCCCGTTGTTACCTCACCTCAGCCCGTTGTTACCTCACCTCAGCCCGTTGTTACATTACCTCAGCCCGTTGTTACATTACCTCAGCCCGTTGTTACATTACCTCAGCCCGTTGTTACATTACCTCAGCCCGTTGTTACATTACCTCAGCCCGTTGTTACCTCAGCTGGTTGTTACCTCAGCCCGTTGTTACCTCAGCCCGATGCAGTACTATTCCCTATATACAGTACTTTTTGACCAGGGCCCGAAGGGGTAGGGCCCAATCAGAGCCCTTCTGCTTGGTAATACCTGTACTATATGGACACCCAGCTGACGGGTAGACTGAGCCAGTACCTGACCAGTCAGTCAAGCACTTAATAGTAGCAGCTAGTAACCAACAAGTGACCTCAGACCTACCCTGGGCTCTCAGTTGTAATATAGCACAAGCTAATATAAAGAGATGTTTAGAGGAGAAGGCTACTCAGGTAAACAACGATTTAAAGAAGGAAGGGAAGAGTAGAGTGAAAATAATCCTCTTGTAAAAAAAATAAATAAATACGCCAAAATACAAAATGGGGGATTTAACAAGTTACTGGATGAAACTCAAATCTGCAGTGTGAAGCAGACACCTGTAACGTAGACACAGGGAGTCAGGAAGAAGGTGCAGTTAGTGGGTTTAATGAAGAAAACAAACAAACAAAGACCGGTACAAAACAAGAGAAGCGTCTGGACATGGAAACACAAACAATTACAACCTGATGACTGACGGAACAGAGCGCTAGATAAATGGTAAGTAATGAAGTCCAGGTGTGAGTAAAGATGGATGCCAGGCGCGGTGGTTAGTCGACTGGTGAGGTCGAACATCGGAGCAGGAGTAGACATAACGTAACAACACTTTACTTCTAGTAAGTAAATGCATTAAAGGCCCAATGCAGATGGTTTTTATCTCAATATCAAATCATTTCTGAGTAACTGTTACGGTTTTCTTCAGGTGAAGTCGAGTCGGACCAAAATGCAGCGTGGTAATTTAGATTAATCTTTAATAATGATGAAAAAAACGAACAATACAAAAACAAGAAACATAACACGAAAACCTAACAGCCTATACTGGTGCAAAACAGAGACAGAGACAAGGACAATCACCCACAAACACACAGTGAAACCCAGGCTACCTAAATATGGTTCCCAATCAGAGACAATGACTAACACCTGCCTCCGATTGAGAACCATATCAGGCCAGACATAGAAATAGACAAACAAGACATCCAACATAGAATGCCCACCCAGCTCACGTCCTGACCAACACTAAAACAAGGAAAACACACACGAACGATGGTCAGAAGGTGACAGTAACAATTAAGTAACTTACTGTGATTTGTTGTCAATGAATATGGTGAAAAAATAAACAAAAATTTCTCAAGCAAGAATGTTTCTAGGGACTGTCTGGGGGTGGTCTGAGTGGGGAGGGGGAAACGGAAAACTAGCTGTTATTGGCAGAGAGGTTTGGAACTCTCTTTCTTATTGGTCTATTAGCTAATTTACCGACCTGGTGATGTCACCAAGCAGGTCAAAACTCCATCCCTCCAAAAACAGGCTGAAACTTCAGGTGGTCTTTTCAAACAGCTCTTACACTAAAAGGACATTATCATCATGTTCACAATTTCACAATATTATTCCAACATCATAGAGTGGAAATATATATATTAAAATACAGGAGAATCACGTTTTTGACTGACCTGGGCCTTTAATATTCTCTTTGTCTCAGATCTGTTTGTGTTGTCTTGCTAACTCCTATGGTGATTTTTGCAGCATACACAGATCAGGGATCAGGCCATACTAATATCCAGGTGAGTTTTACACAGTAATCATTTACCAATGACACCATTATTTATGGTGTCATTAGACGGAGACACATTAGACATTACATGATTACGTCATCGTTACTGACTGTCTTGAGGAGGTGCCATCAAGTCTGACGAGAGGAAAGGGATAGTTTTTTAAAAATGTTCTTATTTTCTCTCTTTTTTTATTTCTTTTTTTTTTACACGGTTCCTATCATCAAGAGATAAAGAGTCATTGCTCTACTGCCCTTTGGTTATATACCTTGTTTTCTTAAGGCACAGTAAATTAACTAATAGTTAACTTAACTGGCTGTTATAAAAACATAGCAAATGTCAATTAATTGATTTAAAACAATTCCAAAATGCTCTTTTAATAGTAGGCTAATAGTAGGCTAATAGTAGGCTAATAGTATGCTAACAGTAGGCTAACAGTAGGCTAATAGTAGGCTAATTGTACGCTAATAGTATGCTAATAGTATGCCAATGGTATGCTAATAGTATGTTAATAGTAGGCTAACAGTAGGCTAATAGTAGGCTAATTGTACGCTAATAGTATGCTAATAGTATGCCACTAGTATGCTAATAGTATGCTAATAGTATGCTAATAGTAGGCTAATAGTATGCTAATAGTATGCCAATAGTATGCTAATAGTATGTTAATAGTAGGCTAATATTATGCTAATCGTATGCTAATAGTAGGCTAGAGATTGTGTGACAGTGGGGTAGATTAACCAGCTGTTAGCCCTATTGTGTCCTCCTACCACCTTAGAGGCCCTGTTATGCCAAATAGTATCGTCGTCCCCCCGCGTCACAATGGGATTGGATGAGCTAGTAGCGTCTGTTGCTATGTCAACGGTGCGAGTTGAATTTTGGACATCATTACAGCCAAAATGACATTCTTTTCATCTTTGCTATGTAAACAAAGATGATTTTCCCCAAACAGTTTCACTGCTTAAAATGGAAACAACATTTTGAACAACTTTTGGGCATCTTAATATTTCAACAGGCATGTCATAAACGGTTCTTAGTAATAAACGGTTCTTAGTCGTAAACGGTTCTTAGTCGTAAACGGTTCTTAGTCGTAAACGGTTCTTAGTCGTAAACGGTTCTTAGTCATAAACGGTTCTTAGTCATAAACGGTTCTTAGTCATAAGCGACAACACTCTGACCCACCCACCAACAACACTCTGACCCACCCACCAACAACACTCTGACCCACCCACCAACAACACTCTGAACCACCAATAACACTCTGACCCACCCACCAACAACACTCTGACCCACCCACCAACAACACTCTGAACCACCAACAACACTCTGACCCACCCACCAACAACACTCTGACCCACCCACCAACAACACTCAGACCCACCAGCCAACAACACTCTGACCCACCAACAACACTCTGACCCACCCACCAACAACACTCTGAACCACCAACAACACTCTGACCCACCAACAACACTCTGACCCACCCACCAACAACACTCTGACCCACCCACCAACAACACTCTGACCCACCCACCAACAACACTCTGACCCACCCACCAACAACACTCTGACCCACCCACCAACAACACTCTGACCCACCAACAACACTCTGACCCACCCACCAACAACACTCTGACCCACCCACCAACAACACTCTGACCCACCAACAACACTCTGACCCACCAACAACACTCTGACCCATCCACCAACAACACTCTGACCCACCAACAACACTCTGACCCACCCACCAACAACACATTAGATTTCCCTGACCTGGATCCTGTTTGAACTTCCCAAGGCAGCTCTTATTCATCCC
>NC_092150.1:4623738-4673738 GCF_045791955.1 Oncorhynchus clarkii lewisi
GTCAGGTGTGTCCCCAGATCTGTACCGTACTTCAGTAATAATCCTTGAAATCTTTTAAAATGCTTGTATCGTTTAATGTAGCCTGGAGTGTCAGGTTTGTCCCCAGATCTGTACCGTACTTCAGTAATAATCCTTGAAATCTTTTAAAATGCTTGTATCGTTTAATGTAGCCTGGAGTGTCAGGTGTGTCCCCAGATCTGTACCGTACTTCAGTAATAATCCTTGAAATCTTTTAAAATGCTTGTATCGTTTAATGTAGCCTGGAGTGTCAGGTGTGTCCCCAGATCTGTACCGTACTTCAGTAATAATCCTTGAAATCTTTTAAAATGCTTGTATCGTTTAATGTAGCCTGGAGTGTCAGGTGTGTCCCCAGATCTGTACCGTACTTCAGTAATAATCCTTGAAATCTTTTAAAATGCTTGTATCGTTTAATGTAGCCTGGAGTGTCAGGTGTGTCCCCAGATCTGTACCGCACTTCAGTAATAATCCTTGAAATCTTTTAAAATGCTTGTATCGTTTAATGTAGCCTGGAGTGTCAGGTGTGTCCCCAGATCTGTACCGTACTTCAGTAATAATCCTTGAAATCTTTTAAAATGCTTGTATCGTTTAATGTAGCCTGGAGTGTCAGGTGTGTCCCCAGATCTGTACCGTACTTCAGTAATAATCCTTGAAATCTTTTAAAATGCTTGTATCGTTTAATGTAGCCTGGAGTGTCAGGTTTGTCCCCAGATCTGTACCGTACTTCAGTAATAATCCTTGAAATCTTTTAAAATGCTTGTATCGTTTAATGTAGCCTGGAGTGTCAGGTGTGTCCCCAGATCTGTACCGTACTTCAGTAATAATCCTTGAAATCTTTTAAAATGCTTGTATCGTTTAATGTAGCCTGGAGTGTCAGGTGTGTCCCCAGATCTGTACCGTACTTCAGTAATAATCCTTGAAATCTTTTAAAATGCTTGTATCGTTTAATGTAGCCTGGAGTGTCAGGTGTGTCCCCAGATCTGTACCGTACTTCAGTAATAATCCTTGAAATCTTTTAAAATGCTTGTATCGTTTAATGTAGCCTGGAGTGTCAGGTGTGTCCCCAGATCTGTACCGCACTTCAGTAATAATCCTTGAAATCTTTTAAAATGCTTGTATCGTTTAATGTAGCCTGGAGTGTCAGGTGTGTCCCCAGATCTGTACCGTACTTCAGTAATAATCCTTGAAATCTTTTAAAATGCTTGTATCGTTTAATGTAGCCTGGAGTGTCAGGTGTGTCCCCAGATCTGTACCGTACTTCAGTAATAATACTTGAAAGTACTACTTAAGTCTTTTTTTGGGGGGTGGGGGGGGTATTTGTACTTTACTTTTTCACCATTGGGTACCAATGGCAAGTTTAATAAGCACAGATAGAGTACTTGGTGGTGGTGAGCTGGTGAGCAGAGCGGGGTTATGGTATAACCCAGTCCCTGCTCATGCTGCTCTCTGTTAGTGCTTAGATCAGCGTTGGTCCTGGGATCCCAGGATGCATTCTGATTGACATGGTAGATCAGCGTTGGTCCTGGGGATCTGTGGGTGGTGTGTCTGTGGGTGTGGTGTCTGTCCGTCTGTCCGTCTGTCTGTCTGTCTGTCCATACTTGTATCATAGTGTATATGTTTCCTTGTTGATACCTAACAGAGACAGGCAGGGTCCTCGTTGATACCTAACAGAGACAGGTAGGGTCCTCGTTGATACCTAACATAGACAGGCAGGGTCCTCGTTGATACCTAACAGAGACAGGCAGGGTCCTCGTTGATACCTAACAGAGACAGGCAGGGTCCTTGTTGATACCTAACAGAGACAGGCAGGGTCCTTGTTGATACCTAACAGAGACAGGCAGGGTCCTTGTTGATACCTAACAGAGACAGGCAGGGTCCTTGATGATACCTAACAGAGACAGGCAGGGTCCTCGTTGATACCTAACAGAGGCAGGCAGGATCTACACCGCCATGCATTCTCCATAGACAAACATTGTCAGTAGAATGGCCTTACTGAAGAGCTCAGTGACTTTCAACATGGCACCGGCATAGGATGCCACATTTCCAACAGGTCAGTTTGTCAGATTTCTGCCCTGCTAGAGCTGCCCTGGTCAACTGTAAGGGCTGTTATTGTGAAGTAGAAACATGTAGGAGCAACAACGGCTCAGCCGCGAAGTGGTAGGCCACACATTCTCACAGAACGGGACCGATGATGAAGTGATTAATCCCGCTTCACCATCTGGCAATCTGACGGACGAATCTGGGTTATGAGGAGAACTCTACCTGACCGATATTGGTACACCTGTATTTGGGGAGTTTCTCCCATTCTTCTCCGCAGATCCTCTCAAGCTCTGTCAGGTTGGATGGGGAGCGTCGCTGCACAGCTATTTTCAGGTCTCTCCAGAGATGTTAGATCGGGTTCAAGTCCGGACTCTGGCTGGACCACTCAAAGACATTCAGAGACTTGTCCCGAAGCCACTCCTGCGTTGTCTTGGCTGTGTGCTTAGGGTCGTTGTCCTTTCGGAAGGTGAACCTTCACTCCAGTCTGAGGTCCTAAGCGCTGTGGAGCAAATTTTCATTAAGGATCTCTCTGTACTTTGCTCCGTTCATCTTTCCCTTGATCCTGACTAGTCTCCTAGTCCCTGCCGCTGAAAAAGATCCCCACAGCATGATGCTGCCACCACCACGCTTCACCGTAGGGATGGTGCCAGGTTTCCTCCAGATGTGACTCTTGGCATTCCGGCCATAGAGTTCAATCTTGCTTTCATTAGACCAGAGAATCTTGCTTCTCATGGTCTGAGTCCTTTAGGTGCCTTTTGGCAAACTCCAAGCGGGCTGTCATGTGCATTTTACTGAGGAGTGGCTTCCGTCTGGTCACTTTACCATAAAGGCCTGATTCGTGGAGTGCTGCAGAGATGGCTATCCTTCTGGAAGGTTCTCCCATCTCCACAGAGGAACTCTGGAACTCTGTCAGAGTGATCATCGGGTTCTTGGTCATCTCCCTGACCAAGGCTCTTCTCCCCTGATTGTTCAGTTTGGCCGAGCGGCCAGCTCTAGGAAGAGTCTTGGTGGGTCCAATAATTTTTTTGGTACCCTTAACCAGATCTGTGCCTCGACACAATCCTGTCTCGGCGCTCTACAGACAATTCCTTCGACCCCACGGCTTGGTTTTTACTCTGACATGCACTGTCAACTGTGGGTCAACGTATGCTGCCTAATATAGTGTGTTGCCAGCAATTCAATAATATTTTTTCACCAAAATAAGTATTTTTTCATAAAAAAAAAAATAGATGTAGCCTACTCTTAGTCCAACTGTCTGTCTGTGTGTATGTGTGTATGTACATGCTTTTGTATAATAATGTACATGTCCAACCATACTTTTTAGTGACCGATCAACCTTCTGGTTGAGCAAATTTGTACGAAATTCTTGCTTTTTCTTTTTTTTGTGCCTTTTTGCATTTTAACTATTTATTTTCATATTCCTTCTCTTCAAGGTCTCTACTATTTATTTTCATATTCCTTCTCTTCAAGGTCTCTACTATTTATTTTCATATTCCTACTCTTCAAGGTCTCTACTATTTATTTTCATATTCCTACTCTTCAAGGTCTCTACTATTTATTTTCATATTCCTTCTCTTCAAGGTCTCTACTATTTATTTTCATATTCCTTCTCTTCAAGGTCTCTACTATTTATTTTCATATTCCTTCTCTTCAAGGTCTCTACTATTTATTTTCATATTCCTTCTCTTCAAGGTCTCTACTATTTATTTTCATATTCCTACTCTTCAAGGTCTCTACTATTTATTTTCATATTCCTACTCTTCAAGGTCTCTACTATTTATTTTCATATTCCTACTCTTCAAGGTCTCTACTATTTATTTTCATATTCCTTCTCTTCAAGGTCTCTACTATTTATTTTCATATTCCTTCTCTTCAAGGTCTCTACTATTTATTTTCATATTCCTACTCTTCAAGGTCTCTACTATTTATTTTCATATTCCTACTCTTCAAGGTCTCTACTATTTATTTTCATATTCCTTCTCTTCAATGTCTCTACTATTTATTTTCATATTCCTTCTCTTCAAGGTCTCTACTATTTATTTTCATATTCCTTCTCTTCAATGTCTCTACTATTTATTTTCATATTCCTTCTCTTCAAGGTCTCTACTATTTATTTTCATATTCCTTCTCTTCAAGGTCTCTACTATTTATTTTCATATTCCTACTCTTCAAGGTCTCTACTATTTATTTTCATATTCCTTCTCTTCAAGGTCTCTACTATTTATTTTCATATTCCTTCTCTTCAAGGTCTCTACTATTTATTTTCATATTCCTTCTCTTCAAGGTCTCTACTATTTATTTTCATATTCCTTCTCTTCAAGGTCTCTACTATTTATTTTCATATTCCTACTCTTCAAGGTCTCTACTATTTATTTTCATATTCCTTCTCTTCAAGGTCTCTACTATTTATTTTCATATTCCTACTCTTCAAGGTCTCTACTATTTATTTTCATATTCCTTCTCTTCAAGGTCTCTACTATTTATTTTCATATTCCTACTCTTCAAGGTCTCTACTATTTATTTTCATATTCCTACTCTTCAAGGTCTCTACTATTTATTTTCATATTCCTACTCTTCAAGGTCTCTACTATTTATTTTCATATTCCTACTCTTCAAGGTCTCTACTATTTATTTTCATATTCCTTCTCTTCAAGGTCTCTACTATTTATTTTCATATTCCTACTTTTTCAATGTCTCTACTAAACAGGACTGGTGCTATATTAACCCCTCACCAACAGAACTCATGCCTATTTATCCCATATCTTTTGAGTCTGGATTGTTTTGAGTGTTTTAACGTCCATCTGAGTGGACAAAGTTACACGGCCACAACACTGAACTGCAGCAATCCCAAAATAATACCAATTATGTAAATTAATGCAGGAGGGGGAGTTGACCAATCAGGTTCAAGTGAAAATGTAAAATATATATATATATATATATATATATCTATATGTATACACAATTCTAAATCCATTGTCAAAACGTGCTCCACCACCTGGTTGAGGATAGGGTTTTAAAAGGTGTGGGCTACTATGTACTGCACGCATTTGTGTGGAGGCTTGTGTGTGTGTGTGTGTGTGTGTGTGTGTGTGTGTGTGTCTAAATATACACATACTGTTACCTTAGCAGGCAGGGTTCATGGTCTGGTCCGGTCCGGTCCGGTCTGGGTGTGCCTGTTATTAGACTGTGGTTGGAACAGGGTGTGGAGTCACATTCATGTCTGGCAGCCATGTTGGATAAAAGAGCCATTGACGAGGAAAGAGAGAGGTGTGTGTATGTGTGTATGTTTTGTGTGTGTGTTTTGTGTATGTCTTTTTTCTCCCTTGTGTGCATGCGTGTGATACGCCCTTGTGTGTGTGTGTGTTTTGTGTGTGTGTGTGTGTGTGTGTGTTTTGTGTATGTCTTTTTTCTCCCTTGTGTGCACGCGTGTGATACGCCCTTGTGTGTGTGTGTGTGGGTCCTTGTCCGTCTGTCTCAACCCCACCCATTCCCTTCCCAACCTGCCTTAGTTTTGAGCTCACTGGTCCCCCTCCTGCATCACCTTCCAACCAGACCTGGGTTCAAATACTATTTGAAATCTTTTCAAAAACGTTGATCTTATGCTTTAGCCTGCCTGGAGTATCAGGTGGGCGGGGTTTGCACTTTTGTAACTATTTCATTAGTTCCATTGCACCTGGCAAGCTCAATCAAGCCCCGCTCACGTATTTTAAATGATTTCAAATAGTGATTGAACCCATGGTCTGCTTCCAACCTTTTCAGCCTGTCTGCCATTGAACAGACCAGCAGCCCCGGACCCCAGAAGAACAACCTGAACACCATTCAGTGTTTCCTTGTTGGTATACCAGTATAAGTTCCGTTGGTATAAGTTCCAATATTCATGTTTTGTCTTTCAACTGTGGACAGAATCACTTAAAAATAATTTGTGATGTTGATGCCCTAAAAAAAAAAAAGATTACAAAAAAAAAACGTGACAGAATTTGTTCAATTTCAAGACACCTTGTGCTACCGTTTGTCACGGTCTTCTGTTGCTACGGAATTCACTGATGGTGTTCTACGGAACTGTTGATGAAGGACAGAGGAAGACTTTTCAGTGATAGTGTTCTACGGAACTGTTGATGAAGAACAGAGGAAGACTTTTCAGTGATAGTGTTCTACGGAACTGTTGATGAAGAACAGAGGAAGACTTTTCAGTGATAGTGTTCTACGGAACTGTTGATGAAGGACAGAGGAAGACTTTTCAGTGATAGTGTTCTACGGAACTGTTGATGAAGAACAGAGGAAGACCTTTCAGTGGAACCCTGCGGTGGTATAGAGTGAGGCTATTTTCTAACGGTTCTTTGGCTCGTTGGATGGTGAGTGAGATCGCGTAGCAGATGGTAACTGTTAGACACCTTCTCTCTGTAGGGTGGCCAGCAGGGTGACCAGCAGGGTGACCAGCAGGGTGACCAGCAGGGTGGCCAGCAGGGTGGCCAACAGGATGGCCAGGGACAATACTGTATGCATGTGTGATATTCAGAGAGACTTGGTTTGTAAAATCTGTAGGGTAGAGACAAAGCTGTTTAATGAACCTATCAGGTAGAGACAAAGCTGTTTAATGAACCTATCAGGTAGAGACAAAGCTGTTTAATGAACCTATCAGGTAGAGACAAAGCTGTTTAATGAACCTATCAGGTAGAGGCAAAGCTGTTTAATGAACCTATCAGGTAGAGGCAAAGCTGTTTAATGGACCTATCAGGAAGAGACAAAGCTGTTTAATGAACCTATCAGGTAGAGGCAAAGCTGTTTAATGAACCTATCAGGAAGAGACAAAGCTGTTTAATGAACCTATCAGGTAGAGGCAAAGCTGTATATTGAATGTATAGGATATGCCTCTTCATAGAGCAGGCTTGTTGAATCTACAGTATAGTGTGTTATTGATAATCGCTGTTAGTCCAATACATAGGATGTTTTGTCTTCGCCGTAGGGTAGACATGAAGAGGAAGTCCTCTCTCTCTCCATCATCCATCTCCTGTCATTGTCACTTTCCTCTCACATGCAAAACCCCCCCTTCTCTCCCAATCATTGTTGTGATGTAGAGCGGTAGACAAGCTCTATGCAAAACAATCCATCAGGGAGGGAGGAAGAAGTGAGGGGTAGAGGGGTGTATAAGGCGTAGAGAGAGAGAGAGAGAGAGAGCACAGCTACACTCGGACCTACCTGCCTGGGGATTCGGACAACACACAGACGACAACACACAGACGACAACACACAGACGACCTGAAGTATCTCCACTTTGAAGTTTTTTTAACAGAGTAGAGCATGTCATCACCAGGTAACATGGTTAACTGTAATGTAGACTATAGCTACCTGGGCTGCGGTGTGTCTGTAGGCAGAAATCTGCTGCTAACTTTCTCTTCCTGCTCTTGTCTTACAATCTCCTCTCTCTTTCTTTCTCTCCTCTCTCTCTCTCTCTCCTCTCTTTCTCTCCTCTCACCTCTTTCCTCTCCCCTCATTCATCTCTCCTGTCTCCTCTCTTTCTCTTCTCTCTTCTCTCCTCTCTCTACTCTCTCTCCTCTCCTCTCTCCTCTCTCTCCTCTTCTCTCCGCTCTCTTTCTCTCTCTCTCCTCTCCTCTCCTCGCCTCTCGCCTCTCGCCTCTCGCCTCTTTCTCTCTCTCTCTCCTCTCCCCTTTCTCCTCTCTCCTCTCTCCTCCTCTCTCCTCTCTCTTTCTCTCTCTCCTCTCCCCTTTCTCCCTCTCCTCTCTCTCTCTCTCTCTCTCCTCTATCCTGTCTCTTCTCTCTGAATGTATTTTCATATTTGTAGCTGTCTGTTATTTCAGTTCAGTTCACATTCCTTTTTATAGGTTCAGTCCCCTCCCCCTGTTGTTTACTAGGATCAGTCCCCTCCCCCTGTTGTTTACTAGGATCAGTCCCCTCCCCCTGTTGTTTACAAGGATCAGTCCCCTCCCCCTGTTGTTTACTAGGATCAGTCCCCTCCCCCTGTTGTTTACTAGGATCAGTCCCCTCCCCCTGTTGTTTACTAGGATCAGTCCCCTCCCCCTGTTGTTTACAAGGATCAGTCCCCTCCCCCTGTTGTTTACTAGGATCAGTCCCCTCCCCCTGTTGTTTACTAGGATCACCCCCCTCCCCCTGTTGTTTACTAGGATCATCCCCCTCCCCCTGTTGTTTACTAGGATCACCCCCCTCCCCCTGTTGTTTACTAGGATCACCCCCCTCCCCCTGTTGTTTACTAGGATCACCCCCCTCCCCGTGTGGTTTACTAGGATCACCCCCCTCCCCCTCTTGTTTACAAGGATCAGCCCCTCCCCCATTTGTTTACTAGGATCAGTCCCCTCCCCCTGTTGTTTACTAGGATCAGCCCCTCCCCCTGTTGTTTACTAGGATCAGCCCCCTCCTCCTGTTGTTTACTAGGAACGGCATGTTTCTATAGGTTGTTTACTAGGATCAGTCCCCTCCCCCTGTTGTTTACAAGGATCAGCCCCTCCCCCTGTTGTTTACTAGGATCAGCCCCCTCCCCCTGTTGTTTACTAGGATCAGCCCCCTCCCCCTGTTGTTTACTAGGATCATCCCCCTCCCCCTGTTGTTTACTAGGATCAGTCCCCTCCCCCTGTTGTTTACTAGGAGCAGCCCCCTCCCCCTGTTGTTTACTAGGATCAGTCCCCTCCCCCTGTTGTTTACTAGAAGAAGCCTGATTCTATGTGATCTAAAAGACAAACCTCTGTCAGCATTGAAGGGAAATCAGTTTCAGAGATGGACACTTTGATAGGACTGTGTTCCCAGTGGAGGGGGTGATGATAGGACTGTGTTCCTAGTGGAGGGGGTGATGATAGGACTGTGTTCCTGGTGGAGGGGGTGATAGGACTGTTTTCCTGGTGGAGGGGGTGATGACTGTGTTCCTGGTGGAGGGGTGATGATAGGACTGTGTTCCTAGTGGAAGGGGTGATGATAGGACTGTGTTCCTGGTGGAAGGGGTGATGATAGGACTGTGTTTCTAGTGGAGGAGGTGATGATAGGACTGTGTTCCTGAAGGAGGGGGTGATGATAGGACTGTGTTTCTGGTGGAGGGGGTGATGATAGGACTGTGTTCCTGGTGGAGGGGGTGATAGGACTGTGTTCCTGGTGGAGGGGATGATAGGACTGTGTTCCTGGTGGAGGGGGTGATGATAGGACTGTGTTCCTAGTGGGAGGGGTGATGATAGGACTGTGTTCCTAGTGGGAGGGGTGATGATAGTACTGTGTTCCTAGTGGGAGGGGTGATGATAGGACTGTGTTCCTGGTGGAGGGGGTGAATAGGACTGTGTTTCTAGTGGGAGGGGTGATGATAGGACTGTGTTCCTAGTGGGAGGGGTGATGATATGACCTTGTTCCTGGTGGAGGGGGTGATGATAGGACTGTGTTCCTGTTGGAGGGGGTGATGATAGGGCTGTGTTCCTGGTGGAGGGGGTGATGATAGGACTGTGTTTCTGGTGGAGGGGGTGATGATATGACTGTGTTCCTGGTGGAGGGGGTGATGATAGGACTGTGTTTCTGGTGGAGGGGGTGATGATAGGGCTGTGTTCCTGGTGGAGGGGGTGATGATAGGACTGTGTTTCTAGTGGAGGAGGTGATGATAGGACTGTGTTCCTGGTGGAGGGGGTGATGATAGGACTGTGTTTCTGGTGGAGGGGGTGATGATAGGACTGTGTTCCTGGTGGAGGGCGTGATGATATGACTGTATTACTAGTGGGAGGGGTGATGATAGGACTGTGTTCCTAGTGGGAGGGGTGATGATAGGACTGTGTTCCTAGTGGGAGGGTGATAATAGGACTGTGTTCCTGGTGGAGGGGGTGATGATAGGACTGTGTTCCTAGTGGGAGGGGTGATGATAGGACTGTGTTCCTAGTGGGAGGGGTGACGATAGGACTGTGTTCCTAGTGGGAGGGGTGATGATAGGACTGTGTTCCTAGTGGGAGGGTGATGATAGGACTGTGTTCCTAGTGGGAGGGGTGATGATATGACTGTGTTACTGGTGGAGGGGGTGATGATAGGACTGTGTTTCTAGTGGAGGAGGTGATGATAGGACTGTGTTCCTGGTGGAGGGGGTGATGATAGGACTGTGTTTCTGGTGGAGGGGGTGATGATAGGACTGTGTTCCTGGTGGAGGGGGTGATGATAGGACTGTGTTCCTGGTGGGGGGGGTGATGATAGGACTGTGGTCCTGGTGGAGGGGGTGATGACTGTGTTCATGGTGGAGAAGGTGATGATAGGACTGTGTTCCTATTCTATTCCTATTGAGGTTAAATAGGGTATGATGTCATGCTCCTATTGCACAGAAATACTGTAGCCTACCCATACTATCATAGGCTACCGGTCTATTTACTTTGGAGATACGGTTGACCTTTGACTGAGCGAGGTGAGGGCTGTCGGCAACATTTACTCTTCAATTGTTCCGATAGACAATAAATGTCGACGGAATGTGCGGTGGCCCGTGTTCGGCACGGCATGCCGTGAACAATGTCCCCGCTCGGTATGTAAACATTCTGCCCACACCTCTAAAGAAATGTGATCAAGCTAGGTAGCCTAATATTTGTTGTGTATCGGGAATATTCCAGTCGTGTCAGAAAAGGAGAGACGTGTCCTGCTACATGATTATGATTCAGGCCTATATAAAAGGAGAGACATGTCCTGCTACATGATTAGGATTCAGGCCTATATAAAAGGAGAGACATGTCCTATATAACAGGAGAGACATGTCCTGCTACATGATTATGATTCAAGCCTATATAAAAGGAGAGACATGTCCTGCTACATGATTATGATTCAGGCCTATATAAAAGGAGAGACATGTCCTGCTACATGATTAGGATTCAGGCCTATATAAAAGGAGAGACATGTCCTGCTACATGATTATGATTCAGGCCTATATAAAAGGAGAGACATGTCCTGCTATATGATTATGATTCAGGCCTATATAAAAGGAGAGACATGTCCTGCTACATGATTAGGATTCAGGCCTATATAAAAGGAGAGACATGTCCTGCTACATGATTATGATTCAGGCCTATATAAAAGGAGAGACATGTCCTGCTACATGATTATGATTCAGGCCTATATAAAAGGAGAGACATGTCCTATATAAACGGAGAGACATGTCCTGCTACATGTTCATGATTCAGGCCTATATAACAGGAGAGACATGTCCTATATAACAGGAGAGACATGTCCTATATAACAGGAGAGACATGTCCTATATAACAGGAGAGACATGTCCTATATAACAGGAGAGACATGTCCTATATAACAGGAGAGACGTGTCCTGCTACATGATTATGATTCAGGCCTATATAACAGGAGAGACATGTCCTGCTACATGATTATGATTCAGGCCTATATAAAAGGAGAGACATGTCCTATATAACAGGAGAGACATGTCCTATATAACAGGAGAGACATGTCCTGCTACATGATTATGATTCAGGCCTATATAAAAGGAGAGACATGTCCTATATAACAGGAGGGACATGTCCTATATAACAAGAGAGACATGTCCTGCTACATGATTCGGGCCTATATAACAGACATGTCCTGCTACATGATTATGATTCAGGCCTATATAACAGGAGAGACATGTCCTATATAACAGGAGAGACATGTCCTGCTACATGATTATGATTCAGGCCTATATAACAGGAGAGACATGTCCTATATAAAAGGAGAGACATGTCCTGCTACATGATTATGATTCAGGCCTATATAAAAGGAGAGACATGTCCTATATAACAGGAGGGACATGTCCTATATAAAAGGAGAGACATGTCCTGCTACATGATTATGATTCAGGCCTATATAAAAGGAGAGACATGTCCTATATAACAGGAGGGACATGTCCTATATAAAAGGAGAGACATGTCCTGCTACATGATTATGATTCAGGCCTATATAAAAGGAGAGACATGTCCTATATAACAGGAGGGACATGTCCTATATAAAAGGAGAGACATGTCCTGCTACATGATTATGATTCAGGCCTATATAAAAGGAGAGACATGTCCTGCTACATGATTATGATTCAGGCCTATATAAAAGGAGAGACATGTCCTATATAACAGGAGGGACATGTCCTATATAACAGGAGAGACATGTCCTGCTACATGATTATGATTCAGGCCTATATAACAGGAGAGACATGTCCTATATAAAAGGAGAGACATGTCCTGCTACATGATTATGATTCAGGCCTATTTAGAAGGAGAGACATGTCCTATATAACAGGAGAGACATGTCCTATATAACAGGAGAGACATGTCCTATATAACAGGAGAGACATGTCCTATATAAAAGGAGAGACATGTCCTATATAAAAGGAGAGACATGTCCTATATAAAAGGAGAGACATGTCCTATATAACAGGAGAGACATGTCCTATATAACAGGAGAGACATGTCCTGCTACATGATTATGATTCAGGCCTATATAACAGGAGAGACATGTCCTATATAACAGGAGAGACATGTCCTATATAAAAGGAGAGACATGTCCTGCTACATGATTATGATTCAGGTCTATATAACAGGAGAGACATGTCCTGCTACATGATTATGATTCGGGCCTATATAAAAGGAGAGACATGTCCTATATAACAGGAGAGACATGTCCTATATAAAATGAGAGACATGTCCTATATAAAAGGAGAGACATGTCCTATATAACAGGAGAGACATGTCCTATATAACAGGAGAGACATGGCCTATATAAAAGGAGAGACATGTCCTGCTACATGATTATGATTCAGGCCTATATAACAGGAGAGACATGTCCTGCTACATGATTAGGATTCAGGCCTATATAAAAGGAGAGACATGTCCTATATAAAAGGAGAGACATGTCCTATATAAAAGGAGAGACATGTCCTGCTACATGATTATGATTCAGGCCTATATAAAAGGAGAGACATGTCCTATATAAAAGGAGAGACATGTCCTATATAAAAGGAGAGACATGTCCTGCTACATGATTATGATTCAGGCCTATATAACAGGAGAGACATGTCCTGCTACATGATTATGATGCAGGCCTATATAACAGGAGAGACATGTCCTATATAACAGGAGAGACATGTCCTGCTACATGATTATGATTCAGGCCTATATAACAGGAGAGACATGTCCTGCTACATGATTATGATTCAGGCCTATATAACAGGAGAGACATGTCCTATATAACAGGAGAGACGTGTCCTATATAAAAGGAGAGACATGTCCTGCTACATGATTATGATTCAGGCCTATATAACAGGAGAGACATGTCCTGCTACATGATTATGATTCAGGCCTATATAAAAGGAGAGACATGTCCTATATAACAGGAGAGACGTGTCCTATATAAAAGGAGAGACATGTCCTGCTACATGATTATGATTCAGGCCTATATAAAAGGAGAGACATGTCATGCTACATGATTATGATTCAGGCCTATATAACAGGAGAGACATGTCCTATATAAAATGAGTGACGTGTCCTGCTACATGATTATGATTCAGGCCTATATAACAGGAGAGACATGTCCTGCTACATGATTATGATTCAGGCCTATATAACAGGAGAGACATGTCCTATATAACAGGAGAGACATGTCCTGCTACATGATTATGATTCAGGCCTATATAACAGGAGAGACATGTCCTGCTACATGATTATGATTCAGGCCTATATAACAGGAGAGACATGTCCTATATAAAAGGAGTGACGTGTCCTGCTACATGATTATGATTCAGGCCTATATAACAGGAGAGACATGTCCTATATAAAAGGAGAGACATGTCCTGCTACATGATTATGATTCAGGCCTATATAACAGGAGAGACATGTCCTATATAACAGGAGAGACATGTCCTATATAAAAGGAGAGACATGTCCTATATAACAGGAGAGACATGTCCTATATAACAGGAGAGACATGTCCTATATAAAAGGAGAGACATGTCCTATATAACAGGAGAGACATGTCCTATATAACAGGAGAGACATGTCCTATATAACAGGAGAGACATGTCCTATATAACAGGAGAGACGTGTCCTATATAAAAGGAGAGACATGTCCTGCTACATGATTATGATTCAGGCCTATATAACAGGAGAGACATGTCCTGCTACATGATTATGATTCAGGCCTATATAAAAGGAGAGACATGTCCTATATAACAGGAGAGACGTGTCCTATATAAAAGGAGAGACATGTCCTGCTACATGATTATGATTCAGGCCTATATAAAAGGAGAGACATGTCATGCTACATGATTATGATTCAGGCCTATATAACAGGAGAGACATGTCCTATATAAAATGAGTGACGTGTCCTGCTACATGATTATGATTCAGGCCTATATAACAGGAGAGACATGTCCTGCTACATGATTATGATTCAGGCCTATATAACAGGAGAGACATGTCCTATATAACAGGAGAGACATGTCCTGCTACATGATTATGATTCAGGCCTATATATATCAGGAGAGACATGTCCTGCTACATGATTATGATTCAGGCCTATATAACAGGAGAGACATGTCCTATATAAAAGGAGTGACGTGTCCTGCTACATGATTATGATTCAGGCCTATATAACAGGAGAGACATGTCCTATATAAAAGGAGAGACATGTCCTGCTACATGATTATGATTCAGGCCTATATAACAGGAGAGACATGTCCTATATAACAGGAGAGACATGTCCTATATAAAAGGAGAGACATGTCCTATATAACAGGAGAGACATGTCCTATATAACAGGAGAGACATGTCCTATATAAAAGGAGAGACATGTCCTATATAACAGGAGAGACATGTCCTATATAACAGGAGAGACATGTCCTATATAACAGGAGAGACATGTCCTATATAACAGGAGAGACATGTCCTATATAACAGGAGAGACATGTCCTATATAAAAGGAGAGACATGTCCTATATAACAGGAGAGACATGTCCTATATAATAAATGTAAAATAAACATATTAAGAGACGTGCTGCTGTGTTGTCTCCTTACCGACGGCAAATGCTTCAGTTTTATATTTTTACTGATTTTATTACCGGTATTATTATAATTCCTGTGAATCAAACACCTCCCAAAATAATAATAATATTTGCTTGCAATACAGTTGATCAACCACTAGAAGTTGTACGTACACATTGGTCTGGGATTGAGTGTAGATATGCACACCTTCCCGTAAAATACAGAGATCGGAAACTCTCGCTCCCTTGCTCTCTCTCTCTCTCTCTCTCTCTCTCTCTCTCTCTCTCTCTCTCTCTCTCTCAGGACTGAGACACCTGGCTGTACTGTGTTTCACCTGTTAGATAGATAGATAGAGGAGCAGGAAGAGAGGAACAGAGCAGGAAGGAGAGGAAATGGAGGTAACAGGACAGTGTCCAGATATTTCCCTATGCAACCTCTCGCTAGCTTGTTAGCATAACAAATCACTAGCTGGACATCTTACGACTTCGAGTCAGTGGTGGAAAAAGTACCCAATTGTCAAACTTGAGTAAAAGTACAGATACCTTAATAGAAAATGACTAGAGTAAAAGTACAGATACCTTAATAGAAAATGACTTGAGTAAAAGTACAGATACCTTAATAGAAAATGACTAGAGTAAAAGTACAGATACCTTAATAGAAAATGACTAGAGTAAAAGTACAGATACCTTAATAGAAAATGACTAGAGTAAAAGTACAGATACCTTAATAGAAAATGACTAGAGTAAAAGTACAGATACCTTAATAGAAAATGACTAGAGTAGAAGTGAAAGTCCCGCAGTAAAATACTGGTAGTTTTTCTGCTGGTAGCCTGGAGATCCTGTAGTTGAATGACACGTTTCTCAGCTGGTGAAATCAAATGCAGACATTGTACCGGATGCTATTCATGATCAAATATATGTTTGTTGACACGTTAATCCAATACAAATTTAAATGCATTACTTTGATGCATCTACAAATGATTTCCATTTGATTTGATTGATTTTATTTAAATGCCAGGTCATGGTGCAGTAGATGGCGTTGACCTTTAATGTCCAGTAGATGGCGATATTGACCTGATATGAGAAGCTGTCACCCTCAGCAGGTCAGTGTCAATTCAACATTGTAACCAGGATCCAGGATTTCATTTGAATAAAACAGAGAGAGAGAGAACTTGGAGACCGCTGACAGTGTCTGAGGTTACATGACTGTTTGTGTCCAGCAGCCACCCGCACGTCAAAATATGTTAACGCAGTAATAAACAAGCAGATATGCAGTGGACAGTTAAGGTACAAATCTGTCGTTCTCCCCCTGAACCAGGCAGTTAACCCACTGTTCCCCTGAACCAGGCAGTTAACCCACTGTTCCTCTGAACAAGGCAGTTAACCCACTGTTCCCCTGAACAAGGCAGTTAACCCACTGTTCCCCTGAACAAGACAGTTAACCCACTGTTCCCCTGAACAAGGCAGTTTACCCACTGTTCCCCTGAACAAGGCAGTTAACCCACTGTTCCCCTGAACAAGGCAGTTAACCCACTGTTCCACTGAGCAAGGCAGTTAACCCACTGTTCCCCTGAACAAGACAGTTTACCCACTGTTCCCCTGAACAAGGCAGTTTACCCACTGTTCCCCTGAACAAGACAGTTAACCCACTGGTCCCCTCATTGAAAATAAGAATTAGTTCTTAACTGACTTGCCTAGTTAAATAAAGAGCAGCTCATTTTTAGCCACATTCATTTACTTATATTTCCCGAAAATAGCATCTGAGAATAGCTGACTTTGTTCTAGCTTAGCCTAGTCTATTTACAGTGGGGTTGGTCCTGAAACTCATTGACAGATAACATAAAGATAGAGTATAAAAAATACTATTCAAACAGAAATACTACATTTGAAGTTATCACATTCCACAGTGAGTTTGTCAACATGTTATGTAGAGATTAGAAAGGGATAGCAACCATCTTCATATGAATGTGTTGAAACTTCTGGGAGGGGGACCGTAGACTAGAGAGAGCAGAGAATTGACCGTGGATCTGGGAGGGGGACTGTAGACTAGAGAGAGCAGAGAGTTGACAGTGGATCTGGGAGGGGGACTGTAGACTAGAGAGAGCAGAGAGTTGACCGTGGATCTGGGAGGGGGACTGTAGACTAGAGAGAGCAGAGAGTTGACAGTGGATCTGGGAGGGGGACTGTAGACTAGAGAGAGCAGAGAGTTGACCGTGGATCTGGGAGGGGGACTGTAGACTAGAGAGAGCAGAGAGTTGACCGTGGATCTGGGAGGGGGACTGTAGACTAGAGAGAGCAGAGAGTTGACCGTGGATCTGGGAGGGGGACCGTAGACACTAGAGAGAGCAGAGAGTTGACCGTGGATCTGGGAGGGGGACCGTAGACTAGAGAGAGCAGAGAGTTGACCGTGCATCTGGGAGGGGGACCGTAGACTAGAGAGAGCAGAGTGTTGAACGTGGATCTGGGAGGGGGGCCGTAGACTAGAGAGAGCATAGAGTTGACCGTGGATCTGGGAGGGGGACCGTAGACTAGAGAGAGCAGAGAGTTGACCGTGGATCTGGGAGGGGGACCGTAGACTAGAGAGAGCAGAGAGTTGACCGTGGATCTGGGAGGGGGACCGTAGACTAGAGAGAGCAGAGAGTTGACCGTGGATCTGGGAGGGGGACCGTAGACTAGAGAGAGCAGAGAGTTGACCGTGGATCTGGGAGGGGGACCGTAGACTAGAGAGAGCAGAGAGTTGACCGTGGATCTGGGAGGGGGACCGTAGACTAGAGAGAGCAGAGAGTTGACCATGGATCTGGGAGGGGGACCGTAGACACTAGAGAGAGCAGAGAGTTGACAGTGGATCTGGGAGGGCTGAAACCTGACTGCGTTCAGCTGTAATTGCTCCACTTGTAGACTCTAGAGAGCAGAGAGTTGACCGTGGATCTGGGAGGGGGACTGTAGACTAGAGATAGCAGAGAGTTGACAGTGGATCTGGGAGGGGGACTGTAGACTAGAGAGAGCAGAGAGTTGACAGTGGATCTGGGAGGGGGACTGTAGACTAGAGAGAGCAGAGAGTTGACAGTGGATCTGGGAGGGGGACTGTAGACTAGAGAGAGCAGAGAGTTGACAGTGGATCTGGGAGGGGGACTGTAGACTAGAGAGAGCAGAGAGTTGACCGTGGATCTGGAAGGGCTGAAACCTGACTGCGTTCAGCTGTAACCTGTAGACCTCTCACCAGAATAATCGTTTTTTGATCTCGATAAGTCACCAACTCACACATGTAACATTACTGGATCAAACACAACTCAGCAAATGATATCTTGCTAGAGGACAAAGTTGCCACATGCTAAACACTGGCCAGATATTACTATCTACATATTATGTAAATTATGCAACGTAACTGACTGCCCATTGGGCACAGACGTTAATTCGTCGTCTATTCCACGTTGGTTCAACCCAGATATTACTATCTACATATTATGTAAATTATGCAACGTAACTGACTGCCCATTGGGCACAGACGTTAATTCATCGTCTATTCCACGTTGGTTCAACACAGTGTGTTGGGTAATTACATTTTGCGATGCATTTTTGAAAAGGATCTGTATTATAATATAGTATATGTTAATTTAGGAAACAGGAAAGAATCTCTTTCTCTGGAGATTGTTAGGTCTGTCGCTAGGCGACCTGTCATTCCATAAAAACAATCCAAAGGTAACAACATTTATCTGGATAACAAGACAACAAGCAGTGATTGGCTCACTGTCACAGCATTGGTCAAGGAAGTAAAGCAGAGCTGCTGGGAACACACGCACACACACACGCACACACACACACGCACTGATACACACACACTGATACACACACAGAAACACACATGAGCACACACACACACACACACACACTAACACACACACAGAGGCGCACACACACACTAACACACACACAGAGGCGCACACACACACACAAGCGCACACACACACACACACACACACACACACACACACACGCACGCACACACACACACGCACTGATACACACACACTGATACACACACAGAAGCACACATGAGCACACACACACACACACTAACACACACACACAGAGGCGCACACACACACTAACACACACACAGAGGCGCACACACACACACGAGCGCACACACACACACACACACACACACACACACACACACGAGCGCACACACACAGAAGTGCACACAAGCACACACACACGAGCGCACACACACACGAGCGCACACACACACGAGCGCACACACACACACACACACACACACACACACACACACACACACACACACCTGTAATGTCTGTAGTGCCTGATCTTCAACCCCAATCCTACTCTGTGCTCCATAGTCTGTCGCTTGTGGACGATAAACCATGGTGTTAGTCTTAGCTGGTGTTTTGTATCTCCACCGTAGAATTATAATTAGTAATGTGTAGTTGACCACAGCTGGTTTAGTAACGTTCTTTAGATCAGGGTCTCCTCAACTGGAGGCCCGCAAACGCCTTTATTTAGATATTTATATCTCCCATTGTTTTCTGAGCAAGTTGTTTTCTGAGCAAGTTGTTTTCTGAGCAAGTTGTTTTCTGAGCAAGTTGTTTTCTGAGCAAGTTGTTTTCTGAGCAAATTGTTTTTTCATTGTTGGACATAAAAGAGTGTAAAAACATCAGGGGATCAGCTCCAAGTGATTTTAATTTCAGAAAATGTTGTTCCCGTGTTTTCACATAGTAGAGACGTGTGATCGGATACCAAACGTTAACAAGGTTTGAAAATGATCTGTTTGGTGGTCAAATTGCAATCTGCTAATTATTTGTAATTATGTTCTCCCCCCACCCCACCCTCCTCCCTGTGACCATCCGCTCTAGTTGATGATCCCTGCTGTTTGTCAAAATGTTTTGGGGTCAAAAGTATTGCACTGTCAGGAATAGACATTTGGGATGTGGAGTCAGACAGACAGATGTAATTTGACTGTTACTGTTGCACAATAAGACCTGCACCTTTACAATGCAGTTAAAGTAGAGGGTGTGTGTGTGTGTGTGTGCACACACCTGGCCTTTCACCTCCTTACTGCTGGCAGCTCCACTAGATTTACCCTCTCTCTCTATCCTCCTCTCTCTATCTCTATCCTCCTCTCTCTCTCTCTCTATCCTCCTCTCTCTCTCTCTCTCTCTCTCTCGCTCTATCCTCCTCTCTCTCTATCCTCCTCTCTCCCTATCTCTATCCTCCTCTCTCTCTCTCTCTCTTTCTCTCTCACTCTCTCTCTCACTACTCTGTTTGCTTTCCTTTCCTCTCTGTCCCTCCCCCTCTCTCTATCCCCCCCTCTCTCTCTCTCTCTCTCTCACTACTCTGTTTGCTTTCCTTTCCTCTGTGTCTCTCCATATCGTATCTCTGTCTTCTCTACGAGTACACCTGTAAAGTAGCCCTGGGCTCAGAGCAACAGAACATGTGGTCCCGAGGTCAGTGAATAACCAGGGCAGGCTTCTCACAGTCGCTATGGATATAACCTTTCTATTGTGGATACGGTGTAACCGTGGATACGACAGCGGGTGTGTCTGGTTTGGTATTTAACAGACCTGCTATTCATAAACCTAAAATGTTTTAGTTTTTTTTACTTTACAGAGCAACGGAAGAAATACTCCAACTCCAATGTCATCATGCAGGAGACGTCTCAGTACCACGTGGAGGTAAAACTTCTTCTACTTCTTCTACTTACACTCGTAATGGTGGAGGGGGCATTCGTAATGGGGGGTGGGGGGGGGGGCTCTGTCCTAGAAGCTGAATGCTCCAACTCCAATGTCATCATGCACGAGACGTCTCAGTACCACGTGGAGGTAAAACTTAGTTCCTCTCTTCTACTTTGTGTCTCCGTGTTTATTTGACCGTAGAGAATCACAATGACGTCTGTCGGTCTTTCACTCGCAATGGGGGGGGGCACTCGTAATGGGGGGGGGGGGGGGGGGGGGCACTCGTAATGGGGGGGGGACTCTGTCCTAGAAGCTGAACTCCGGGTTGATTTATGTATCGCTAGTTTCCTTCTTTCCCTTGAATGCGTTTATAAATCCACTGAAATGAACTATAGTGTGTTGTCTCTCCCTTCCCCATAACACAAAGGTCGGTTGGGTTAATATTTGATGCCATTTAAGGGCACAGAGTTGTAATAAAGCAATCAGTCCAGTTACCTCACCGACCGCAACGTTTATCTAACGTGAGTAGAGCATGTGGGGTGATTCAGAGAGGGCATTTAAAGGGACAGTCCTTAATTCTCACGTTAGACCACTTGGTTTGCTTTAAAGTGGAAGGGTGAGGTTAAGGAAACCACTCTCAAACGAATAGCTGGAGCTATGGTTAAAGTACTTGACAGTCCCTGAGATCAGTGCTGGAAAGTACCCAGTTGTCATACTTGAGTAAAAGTATAGATACCTTAATAGAAAATAACTCAAATAAAAGTGAAAGTCCCCCAGTAAAATACGACTTCAGTAAAAGTCTAAAAGTATTTGGTTTGATATATACTTAAGTTGGAAAAGTAAATGTATAATTAATTTCAAATTCCTTAAATTAAGCAAACCAGACGGCACCATTTTCTTGTTTTTTTAAATTTATGGATAGCCAGGGGAACACTCCAACACTCAGACATCATTTACAGATAGCCAGGGGAACACTCCAACACTCAGACATCATTTACAGATAGCCATGGGAACACTCCAACACTGAGACATCATTTACAGATAGCCATGGGAACACTCCAACACTGAGACATCATTTACAGATAGCCAGGGGAACACTCCAACACTCAGACATCATTTACAGATAGCCAGGGGAACACTCCAACACTCAGACATAATTTACAGATAGCCAGGGGCACACTCCAACATTCAGACATCATTTACAGATAGCCAGGGGAACACTCCAACACTCAGACATCATTTACAGATAGCCATGGGCACACTCCAACACTCAGACATCATTTACAGATAGCCAGGGGAACACTCCAACACTCAGACATCATTTACAGATAGCCAGGGGCACACTCCAACATTCAGACATCATTTACAGATAGCCAGGGGCCCACTCCAACACTTAGACATCATTTACAGATAGCCAGGGGCCCACTCCAACACTTAGACATCATTTACAGATAGCCAGGGGCCCACTCCAACACTCAGACATCATTTACAGATAGCCATGGGCACACTCCAACACTCAGACATCATTTACAGATAGCCAGGGGAACACTCCAACACTCCAACACTCAGACATCATTTACAGATATGTAAACTGGCATTTGTCTTCACTGACATTTTCAACCTCTCCCTGACCTAGTCTGTAAAACCTAGATGTTTCAAGCAGACCACCGTAGTCACACCCAGACATCATTTACAGATAGCCAGGGGAACACTCCAACACTCAGACATCATTTACAGATAGCCAGGGGAACACTCCAACACTCAGACATCATTTACAGATAGCCAGGGGAACACTCCAACACTCCGACATCATTACAGATAGCCAGGGGAACACTCCAACACTCAGACATCATTACAGATAGCCAGGGGAACACTCCAACACTCAGACATCATTTACAGATAGCCAGGGGAACACTCCAACACTCATACATCATTTACAGATAGCCATGGACACACTCCAACACTCAGACATCATTTACAGATAGCCAGGGGAACACTCCAACACTCAGACATCATTACAGATAGCCAGGGGAACACTCCAACACTCAGACATCATTTACAGATAGCCATGGGAACACTCCAACACTCAGACATCATTTACAGATAGCCAGGGGAACACTCCAACACTCAGATATCATTTACAGATAGCCAGGGGAACACTCTAACACTCAGACATCATTTATAGACAGCCATGGGCACACTCCAACACTCAGACATCGTTTACAGATAGCCATGGGCACACACCAACACTCAGACATCATTTACAGATAGTCATGGGCACACTCCAACACTCAGACATCATTACAGATAGCCATGAGCACACTCCAACACTCAGACATAATTTACAGATAGCCAGGGGCCCACTCCAACACTCAGACATCATTTACAGAGAGCCAGGGGAACACTCCAACACTCAGACATCATTACAGATAGCCAGGGGAACACTCCAACACTCAGACATCATTTACAGATAGCCATGGGAACACTCCAACACTCAGACATCATTTACAGATAGCCAGGGGAACACTCCAACACTCAGATATCATTTACATATAGCCCGGGGAACACTCTAACACTCAGACATCATTTATAGACAGCCATGGGCACACTCCAACACTCAGACATCGTTTACAGATAGCCATGGGCACACACCAACACTCAGACATCATTTACAGATAGTCATGGGCACACTCCAACACTCAGACATCATTACAGATAGCCATGAGCACACTCCAACACTCAGACATAATTTACAGATAGCCAGGGGCCCACTCCAACACTCAGACATCATTTACAGATAGCCAAGGGAACACTCCAACACTCCAACACTCAGACATCATTTACAGATAGCCAGGGAAACACTCCAACACTCAGAAATAATTTACAGATAGCCAGGGGCACACTCCAACACTCAGACATCATTTACAGATAGCCAGGGGAACACTCCAACACTCCGACATCATTTACAGATAGCCAGGGGAACACTCCAACACTCCAACACTCAGACATCATTTACAGATAGCCAGGGGAACACTCCAACACTCAGAAATAATTTACAGATAGCCAGGGGCACACTCCAACACTCAGACATAATTTACAGATAGCCATGGGCACACACCAACACTCAGACATCATTTACAGATAGCCAGGGGAACACTCCAACACTCCGACATCATTTACAGATAGCCATGGGCACACTCCAACACTCAGACATCATTTACATATAGCCAGGGGCCCACTCCAACACTCAGACATAATTTACAGATAGCCATGGGCCCACTCCAACACTCAGACATCATTTACAGATAGCCAGGGGCCCACTCCAACACTCAGACATCATTTACAGATAGCCAGGGGAACACTCCAACACTCAGACATCATTTACAGATAGCCAGGGGCCCACTCCAACACTCAGACATCATTTACAGATAGCCAGGGGCACACTCCAACACTCAGACATCATTTACAGATAGCCAGGGGCCCACTCCAACACTCAGACATCATTTACAGATAGCCAGGGGCCCACTCCAACACTTAGACATCATTTACAGATAGCCAGGGGCCCACTCCAACACTCAGACATCATTTACAGATAGCCAGGGGCCCACTCCAACACTTAGACATCATTTACAGATAGCCAGGGGAACACTCCAACACTCAGATATCATTTACAGATAGCCAGGGGAACACTCTAACACTCAGACATCATTTATAGACAGCCATGGGCACACTCCAACACTCAGACATCGTTTACAGATAGCCATGGGCACACACCAACACTCAGACATCATTTACAGATAGTCATGGGCACACTCCAACACTCAGACATCATTACAGATAGCCATGAGCACACTCCAACACTCAGACATAATTTACAGATAGCCAGGGGCCCACTCCAACACTCAGACATCATTTACAGAGAGCCAGGGGAACACTCCAACACTCAGACATCATTACAGATAGCCAGGGGAACACTCCAACACTCAGACATCATTTACAGATAGCCATGGGAACACTCCAACACTCAGACATCATTTACAGATAGCCAGGGGAACACTCCAACACTCAGATATCATTTACATATAGCCCGGGGAACACTCTAACACTCAGACATCATTTATAGACAGCCATGGGCACACTCCAACACTCAGACATCGTTTACAGATAGCCATGGGCACACACCAACACTCAGACATCATTTACAGATAGTCATGGGCACACTCCAACACTCAGACATCATTACAGATAGCCATGAGCACACTCCAACACTCAGACATAATTTACAGATAGCCAGGGGCCCACTCCAACACTCAGACATCATTTACAGATAGCCAAGGGAACACTCCAACACTCCAACACTCAGACATCATTTACAGATAGCCAGGGAAACACTCCAACACTCAGAAATAATTTACAGATAGCCAGGGGCACACTCCAACACTCAGACATCATTTACAGATAGCCAGGGGAACACTCCAACACTCCGACATCATTTACAGATAGCCAGGGGAACACTCCAACACTCCAACACTCAGACATCATTTACAGATAGCCAGGGGAACACTCCAACACTCAGAAATAATTTACAGATAGCCAGGGGCACACTCCAACACTCAGACATAATTTACAGATAGCCATGGGCACACACCAACACTCAGACATCATTTACAGATAGCCAGGGGAACACTCCAACACTCCGACATCATTTACAGATAGCCATGGGCACACTCCAACACTCAGACATCATTTACATATAGCCAGGGGCCCACTCCAACACTCAGACATAATTTACAGATAGCCATGGGCCCACTCCAACACTCAGACATCATTTACAGATAGCCAGGGGCCCACTCCAACACTCAGACATCATTTACAGATAGCCAGGGGAACACTCCAACACTCAGACATCATTTACAGATAGCCAGGGGCCCACTCCAACACTCAGACATCATTTACAGATAGCCAGGGGCCCACTCCAACACTTAGACATCATTTACAGATAGCCAGGGGCCCACTCCAACACTCAGACATCATTTACAGATAGCCAGGGGCCCACTCCAACACTTAGACATCATTTACAGATAGCCAGAGGCCCACTCCAACACTCAGACATCATTTACAGATATGTAAACTGGCATTTGTCTTCACTGACATTTTCAACCTCTCCCTGACCTAGTCTGTAAAACCTAGATGTTTCAAGCAGACCACCGTAGTCCCTGTGACCATGGAAGCAAAGGTAACCTGCCTTAAATAGTTACCGCCCCGCAGCACTCACATCTGTAGCCATGACGTGCTTCGAAAGGCTGTTCATGACTCATATCATCCCGGAAAGACTAGACCCGACTCCAATTTGCATACCACTCCAACAGATCCCTTTAAACTGTTGTGCTGGTAGCAGTTGGTGTTTGAACTATGAACCACGTGTGTCCAGTCCACAGGTTGGATATGAACTTACTTAATATTATTACCTTCCTATTATCAGACTCCAGAGCAATCACAGATAACACACACACACACACACACACACACACACACACACACACACACACACACACACACACACAGCTGGAGTTTAATTCTAGGATAAACACACACCTCTCTCTCTACACACACACACATCTGGAGCTTACAGCTAGGATAAACACACACATCTCTCTCTACCCACACACACGCACATATAAACACACACATCTCTCTATACACACACACACACACGCATAAGCACACACATCTGGAGCTTACAGCTAGGATAAACACACACCTCTCGCTACACACACACACATCTCTCTCTACACACACACACACACACACACACACACATAAACACACACATCTCGACCTTACTGCTAGGATAAACACACACCTCTCGCTACACACACATCTGGAGCTTACTGCTAGGATAAACACACACCTCTCTCCCTGTCTCTCTACACACCTCTCTCTCTCTCTACACACCTCTCTCTCTCTCTCTACACACACCTCTCTCTCCCTGTCTCTCTACACACACCTCTCTCCCTGTCTCTCTACACACACCTCTCTCTCTCTCTCTCTACACACACCTCTCTCTCCCTGTCTCTCTACGCACACCTCTCTCTCCCTGTCTCTCTACACACACCTATCTCTCTCTACACACCTCTCTCTCTCTCTCTCTCTCTCTACACCTCTCTCTCTCTCTGTCTCTCTACACACACCTCTCTCTCTCAATTCAATTCAAGGGGCTTTATTGGCATGGGAAACATGTGTTAACATTGCCAAGGCAAGTGAGGTAGATAATATGCAAAAGTGAAATAAACAATAAAAATTAACACTAAACTCACATAGAGAACGTTCAAAATAATAAAGACATTACAAATGTCATATTATATATATATATATATATATATATACAGTGTAATAACAATGTGCAAATGGTTAAAGTACACAAGGGAAAATAAATAAGCATAAATATGGGTTGTATTTACAATGGTGTTTGTTCTTCACTGGTTGCCCTTTTCTCGTGGCAACAGGTCACAAATCTTGCTGCTGTGATGGCACACTGTGGAATTTCACCTAGTAGATATGGGAGTTTATCAAAATTGGATTTGTTTTCGAATTCTTTGTGTATCTGTGTAATCTGAGGGAGATATGTCTCTCTAATATGGTCATACATTGGGCAGGAGGTTAGGAAGTGCAGCTCAGTTTCCACCTCATTTTGTGGGCAGTGAGCACATAGCCTGTCTTCTCTTGAGAGCCATGTCTGCCTACGGCGGCATTTCTCAATAGCAAGGCTATGCTCACTGACTCTGTACATAGAAAAAGCTATTTAATTTTGGGTCATTCACAGTGGTCAGGTATTCTGCCGCTGTGTACTCTCTGTTTAGGGCCAAATAGCATTCTAGTTTGCTCTGTTTTTTTGTTAATTCTTTCCAATGTGTCTCTCTCTCTGTCTCTCTGTCTCTCTGTCACTCTGTCTCTCTGTCTCTCTCTGTCTCTCTGTCTCTCTCTGTCTCTCTCTCTCTGTCTCTCTCTGTCTCTCTCTGTCTCTCTCTGTCTCTCTCTCTCTCTCTCTCTCTCTCTCTGTCTCTCTCTCTCTGTCTCTCTCTCTCTCTCTGTGGTTGGATCTAATTTTGTTTGTGAACAGAGCCCCAGAACCAGCTCTCTCTGTGGTGAAATGTGCGGGTATTTCTTATTTTAGGTGGGTGTAGAATTTAACAGCTCTCTTCTGGAATTTTGTTAACTAGTGGGTATAGTCTTATTTCTGGTCTGCTTACATTGTTTGGGGGTTTGAGTTGTATAGTTTTTGCAGAATTCTGCATACAAAGTCTCAATTGGGTGTTTGTCCCACTTTGTGAATTCTTGGTTGGTGAACGGAGCCCAAACCTCACAACCATAGAGGGCAATGGGTTCTATAACTGATTTGGAGTATTTTTAGCCAGATCTTAATTGGGATGTCGAGTTTTATGTTCCTTTTGATATCGTAGAAGGCCCTTCTTGCCTCGTCTCTTAGGTCATTCACAGCTTTGTGGATGTTACCTGTTGGTTAGATCGAGGTAGGTATAGTTAGTTGCCATAGTTCTATAGTTTCCAGGGCAACGGTGTTTAGATGGAATTAGTATTTGTGGTAACTATGGTAACTGGACTTTTTTTTGGAACACCATTATTTACTGTCAGGGCCCAGGTCTCTCTTTCTCTCTCTCTCTATCTCTATCTCACATATATATATATATATATATATATATATATATATATATATATATATATATATATATATATATATATATATATATAATACTGTTGAAGTCGGATGTTTACATACACTTAGGTTGGAGTCATTTAAAACTCATTAAAACTCATTTTTCAAACACTCCATAAATTTCTTGTTAACAAACTATAGTTTTGGCAAGTCTGTTAGGACATCTACTTTGTGCGTGACACAAGTCATTTTTCCAACAACTGTTTACAGACAGATTATTTCACTTACGTATAATTCACTGTATCACAATTCCAGTGGGTCAGAAGTTTACATACACTAAGTTGACTGTGCCTTTAAACAGCTTGGAAAATTCCAGAAAATGATGCCATGGCTTTAGAAGCTTCTGAAAGGCTAATTGACATCATTTGAGTCAATTGGAGGTGTATATATTACCTGTGGATGTATTTCAAGGCCTACCTTCAAACTCAGTGCCTCTTTGCTTGACATCATGGGAAAATCAAAAGAAATCAGCCACGACTTCAAAACAAGAAATCTGGTTCTTGTTCATCCTTGGGAGCAATTTCCAAACACCTGAAGGTACCACGTTCATCTGTACAAACAATAGTATGCAAGTATAAACACCATGGGACCACACAGCCATCATACCGCTCAGAAAGGAGACGCGTTCTGTCTCATAGAGATGAACGCACTTTGGTGCAAAAAGTGCAAATCAATCCCAGAACAACAGCAAAGGACCTTGTGAAGATGCTGGAGGAAACGGGTACAAAAGTATCTATATCCACAGTAAAACGAGTCCTGTATCGATATAACCTGAAAGGCCTCTCAGCAAGGAAAAAGCCACTGTCCCAAAACAGCCATTAAAAAAGCCAGACTACGGTTTGGAACTGCACATGGGACAAAGATCGTACTTTTTGGAAGATAAAGGGGGAGGCTTGCAATCTGAAGAACACCATCCCAACCGTGAAGCACGGGGGTGAAAGCATCATTATGTGGTTGTGCTTTGCTGCAGGAGGGACTGGTGCACTTCACAAAATAGATGGCATCACGAGGAATGAAAATGATGTGGATATATTGAAGCAACATCTCAAGACATCAGTCAGGAAGTTGAAGCTTGGTCGCAAATGGGTCTTTCAAATGGACATTTACCCCAAGCATACTTCCAAAAATTGTGTCAAAATGGCTTAAGGACAACGAAGTCAAGGTATTGCAGTGGCCATCACAAAGCCCTGACCTCAATCCTATATACAATTTGTAAGAAGAACTGAAAAAGCTTGTGCAAGCAAGGAGGCCTACAAACCTGACTCAGTTACACCAGCTCTGTCAGGAGGAATGGGCCAAAATTCACCCTACTTATTGTGGGAAGCTTGTGGAAGGCTACCTGAAACATTTGACCCAAGTTAAACAATTTAAAGGCAATGCTACCAAATATAATTTGAGTGTATGTAAACTTCTGACACACTGGGAATGTGATGAAATAAATAAAAACTGAAATAAATAAATCTCTCTACTCTTATTCTGACATTCTGACATTTCACATTCTTAAAATAAAGTGTTGTGATAATGTCCTACGTTAAAACAGGGAATTTCTACTAAGGATTCAATTTTAGGAATTGTGAAAAACTGAGTTTAAATGTATTTGGCTAAACTTCCGACTTCAACTGTATGTATGTATATGTACAGTGCCTTGCGAAAGTATTCGGCCCCCTTGAACTTTGCGACCTTTTGCCACATTTCAGGCTTCAAACATAAAGATATAAAACTGTATTTTTTTGTGAAGAATCAACAACAAGTGGGACACAATCATGAAGTGGAACGACATTTATTGGATATTTCAAACTTTTTTAACAAATCAAAAACTGAAAAATTGGGCGTGCAATTGGGCGTGTTTTCTTCCAGAATGGTCCTGTATTTGGCTCCATCCATCTTCCCAACAATTTTAACCATCTTCCCTGTCCCTGCTGAAGAAAAGCAGGCCCAAACCATGATGCTGCCACCACCATGTTTGACAGTGGGGATGGTGTGTTCAGGGTGATGAGCTGTGTTGCTTTTACGCCAAACATAACGTTTTGCATTGTTGCCAAAAAGTTCCAAAAAGTTCAATTTTGGTTTCATCTGACCAGAGCACCTTCTTCCACATGTTTGGTGTGTCTCCCAGGAGGCTTGTGGCAAACTTTAAACAACACTTTTTATGGATATCTTTAAGAAATGGCTTTCTTCTTGCCACTCTTCCATAAAGGCCAGATTTGTGCAATATACGACTGATTGTTGTCCTATGGACAGAGTCTCCCACCTCAGCTGTAGATCTCTGCAGTTCATCCAGAGTGATCATGGGCCTCTTGGCTGCATCTCTGATCAGTCTTCTCCTTGTATGATCTGAAAGTTTAGAGGGACGGCCAGGTCTTGATAGATTTGCAGTGGTCTGATACTCCTTCCATTTCAATATTATCGCTTGCACAGTGCTCCTTGGGATGTTTAAAGCTTGGGAAATCTTTTTGTATCCAAATCTGGCTTTAAACTTCTTCACAACAGTATCTCGGACCTGCCTGGTGTGTTCCTTGTTCTTCATGATGCTCTCTGCGCTTTTAACGGACCTCTGAGACTATCACAGTGCGGGTGCATTCATACGGAGACTTGATTACACACAGGTGGATTTGTATTTATCATCATTAGTCATTTAGGTCAACATTGGATCATTCAGTAATCCTCACTGAACTTCTGGAGAGAGTTTGCTGCACTGAAAGTAAAGGGGCTGAATAATTTTGCACGCCCAATTTTTCAGTTTTTGAAATGTTAAAAAAGTTTGAAATATCCAATAAATGTCGTTCCACTTCATGATTGTGTCCCACTTGTTGTTGATTCTTCACAAAAAAATACAGTTTTATATCTTTATGTTTGAAGCCTGAAATGTGGCAAAAGGTCGCAAAGTTCAAGGTGGCCGAATACTTTCGCAAGGCACTGTATATACTGATATATGTATACTCACATATATACTGAGCAAAAATCTAAATCAACATGCAACATTTTCAAAGATTTTACTGAGTTACAGTTCATATAGGCTCTGAGCTATGAATGTGTTTATCTACCCCCCCCCCCCCCACCCCAGAGCACCTGTCCACCTTCATGATGGACAAGACCAGTCCTCTTCCTGTTTGTTATCTAACCCTCTCCCCCCCCCCCCCCCTTACAGCACCTGTCCACCTTCATGATGGACAAGACAGAGTCCATTGCCACAGTGGACGATGCCATTAAGAAGCTGGTGCTGCTGGACTCTAAAGAGAAGATCTGGACCCAGGAGATGCTGCTTCAGGTCAGCGACAAGGCTGTACGGCTACTGGATGTTGATACACAGGTAAGCCTTACACACACGCATACGCACACGCACAGACACACACGCACACGCACAAACACACGGTAAGACTTGCACAGACACACACACACACATGGTAAGACTTGCACACACACACACACATGGTAAGACTTGCACACACACACACACACACACACACACACACACACACACACACACACACACACACACACACACACACACACACACACACACATGGTAAGACTTGCACACACACACACACACATGGTAAGACTTGCACACACACACACACACACACACACACACACACACACACACACACACACACACACACACACACACACACACACTTGCACACACACACACACACACACACACACACACACACACACACACACACGGGTAAGACTGTGAAGCAAGCGTGAGGGATATGCACATTCCTAATGTAGGAAAACAGTTGCTGGGCAACAACATATCCTGTAGGTGAAGAACTTTGGAATTTCCATTCCATTTACACACTGGAACGAGCTGCAACAAACCCTCTTAGGCCTCACTCCCCCCTATCTGAGATATCTACTGCAGCCCTCATCCTCCACATACAACACCCGTTCTGCCAGTCACATTCTGTTAAAGGTCCCCAAAGCACACACATCCCTGGGTCGCTCCTCTTTTCAGTTCTCTGCAGCTAGCGACTGGAACGAGCTGCAACAAACACTCAAACTGGACAGTTTTATCTCCATCTCTTCATTCAGACTCAATCATGGACACTCTTACTGACAGTTGAGGCTGCTTTGTGTGATGTATTGTTGTCTCTACCTTCTTGCCCTTTGTGCTGTTGTCTGTGCCCAATAATGTTTGTAGCATGTTGTGTTGCTACCATGTTGTTGTCATGTTGTGTTGCTACCATGTTGTTGCCATGTTGTGTTGCTACCATGTTGTTGTCATGTTGTGTTGCTACCATGTTGTTGTCATGTTGTGTTGCTACCATGTTGTTGCCATGTTGTGTTGCTACCATGTTGTTGCCATGTTGTGTTGCTACCATGTTGTTGCCATGTTGTGTTGCTACCATGTTGTTGTCATGTTGTGTTGCTACCATGTTGTTGCCATCATGTTGTTGTCATGTTGTGTTGCTACCATGTTGTTGCCATGTTGTGTTGCTACCATGTTGTTGTCATGTTGTGTTGCTACCATGTTGTTGTCATGTTGTGTTGCTACCATGTTGTTGCCATGTTGTGTTGCTACCATGTTGTTGTCATGTTGTGCTGCTACCATGTTGTTGTCATGTTGTGTTGCTACCATGTTGTTGCCATGTTGTGTTGCTACCATGTTGTTGTCATGTTGTGTTGCTACCATGTTGTTGCCATGTTGTGTTGCTACCATGTTGTTGTCATGTTGTGTTGCTACCATTCTGTGTTGCCATGTTGTGTTGCTACCATGTTGTTGTCATGTTGTGTTGCTACCATGTTGTTGCCATGTTGTGTTGCTACCATGTTGTTGTCATGTTGTGTTGCTACCATTCTGTGTTGTCATGTTGTGTTGCTACCATTCTGTGTTGTCATGTTGTGTTGCTACCATGTTGTTATGTTGTGTTGCTACCATGTTGTTGTCATGTTGTGTTGCTACCATGCTGTGTTGTCATGTTGTGTTGCTACCATGTTGTTGTCATGTTGTGTTGCTACCATTCTGTGTTGTCATGTTGTGTTGCTACCATGTTGTTATGTTGTGTTGCTACCATGTTGTTGTCATGTTGTGTTGCTACCATTCTGTGTTGTCATGTTGTGTTGCTACCATTCTGTGTTGTCATGTTGTGTTGCTACCATTCTGTGTTGTCATGTTGTGTTGCTACCATGTTGTTATGTTGTGTTGCTACCATGTTGTGTTGCTACCATTCTGTGTTGTCATGTTGTGTTGCTACCATTCTGTGTTGTCATGTTGTGTTGCTACCATTCTGTGTTGTCATGTGTTGCTGACTTGCTATGTTGTCGTCTTAGGTCTCCTATGTAGTGTTGTGTTGTCTCTCTTGTTGTGATGCGTGTTTTGTCCTATATTTTACATTTGTAATCCCGGGGCCCTCGTCCCCGCAGGAGGCCTTTTGCCTTCTGGTAGGCCGCTATTATTAATAAGAAATTGCTCTTAACTGACCTGGTTCAATTAATGTAAAAAGGCACTGGTTTTAATACCAACTATTAAAGACCTGTGCTATTAGAGTTTTTATCCTGACCTATGTAGTTGTATGT
This sequence comes from Oncorhynchus clarkii lewisi, assembly GCF_045791955.1. NCBI lineage: Eukaryota > Metazoa > Chordata > Actinopteri > Salmoniformes > Salmonidae > Oncorhynchus > Oncorhynchus clarkii. The sequence continues at coordinate 4,657,733 of NC_092150.1, forward strand.
AGTTATGCTATGTATAGTATATTCAGTGGTGACCCGTCTTTCTGGGCTAAATATAATATTGAGATAATAAAGTTACATACAAACATGGTATCGGTTTTGTTTTCTTGAGTAAATCATTTTCCATCCTTGTCATACGAAGAGATATTATAGATAAAAGTAAGGCAGCTCCAGAATGCAGGCGTTTCAGCTCAGTGGTTTCTGTGGTGGTGGAGAAGCCAGCAGAAAATACAGAGAGTAGGGGTTGGTCATGTTCTCTAGTTACGCCGTGATTGGCTCAGTGTTCTGTCACTCATGGGGGTCACCGCAAAATTTACAGGGAGAGCTAGGCAGTTCAAGCCCGCTTGGATGCTGCCATAGAGTTACATTAGAAGTGCCCATCCAAGAAGTCTCAAGGTCATTGGCCACAGATTAAATGATGTCACATCATGTTATATCTACAGGTAGCTTTGATTGGACTGATCATGTCAACATCATACTTTCACAATCTGAGCTACCAGTCACCATGAATCACGTCGTCAATCTACTGGCAAATCCTTTTCATTCCTTGTCATATGAAGAGAGATTATAGATAAAACGTATCGGTGCTCATCGGCCATTGGACATAGACATTACACAACAAGTTGCCAATTCAACAATGAGTGGTTTGCAAATGAAATCCCTGTTTTGCTTCCTCTGCCTGCTATTCGGTGGAGAGGGTGCGTGGTCCACGTCTGGGTTTAAGGGTCTCTTTTCCAAGCTTAAAAAGATAAACATGCACATGCAACCCCACAGGCCAGATAAGGTTGAATACATTGGCCACGCTGTCAATCTAGCATGACTTCTGCCCCGTTCAAAACAACAGGAAACTAGGAACTGGGAAATCTCATACTTCAGTGAGTTCAAGAAAACTGGGAACTCGGAGGAAAACGAGTTCTGACTGGGAAAATACGCTTCGAACGGTCATCCAACTCGGAATTCCAAGTCGGGAACTCTGGCCTCTTTCTAGAGCTCCGACCTGAAGATAATGTCCTACGTAGTGCTGTAGTTGTGATAATGTCCTACGTAGTGCTGTAGTTGTGATAATGTCCTACGTAGTGCTGTACTTGTGATAATGTCCTACGTAGTGCTGTACTTGTGATAATGTCCTACGTAGTGCTGTAGTTGTGATAATGTCCTACGTAGTGCTGTAGTTGTGATAATGTCCTACGTAGTGCTGTAGTTGTGATAATGTCCTACGTAGTGCTGTAGTTGTGATAATGTCCTACGTAGTGCTGTAGTTGTGATAATGTCCGACGTAGTGCTGTAGTTGTGATAATGTCCTACGTAGTGCTGTAATTGTGATAATGTCCTACGTAGTGCTGTAGTTGTGATAATGTTCTACGTAGTGCTGTAGTTGTGATAATGTCCTACGTAGTGCTGTAATTGTGATAATGTCCTACGTAGTGCTGTAGTTGTGATAATGTCCTACGTAGTGCTGTAGTTGTGATAATGTCCTACGTAGTGCTGTAGTTGTGATAATGTCCTACGTAGTGCTGTAATTGTGATAATGTCCTACGTAGTGCTGTAGTTGTGATAATGTCCTATGTAGTGCTGTAATTGTGATAATGTCCTACGTAGTGCTGTAGTTGTGATAATGTCCTACGTAGTGCTGTAGTTGTGATAATGTCCTACGTAGCTCTGTAGTTGGGATAATGTCCTACGTAGCTCTGTAGTTGGGATAATGTCCTACGTAGTGCTGTAGTTATGCCAGTCCTAGTCTTCAGATTTTCTCGTTATTTGATGTCACAAACATCATATTCCTGTGTTATGTGGACATGTATTTTCTGAGCCACAGATCTGTCGACCTTTAGACCTTTATGGTGAGATAACTGATGACACATTTGATATGGGATAACCTCTCTCATTCTCCCTCCCTCTCTCTCTCTCTCTCTTTCTCTCTCTCTCTCTCTCGCTCTCGCTCTCCTTCTCTACCTACCCCCTTCCCTCCCGCACACTTTCTCTCTCTTCTCTCCACCTCCCTCTCCTTCTCCCTCCCTCCCTCTCTCTTTCCCTCCTTCCCTTCTTTCCCTTCCTTCCTTCCTTCCTTCCTTCATCACACTCTCTCTCTCTCTCTCTCTCTCTCTCTCTCTCTCTCTCTCTCTCTCTCTCTCTCTCTCTCTCTCTCTCTCTCTCTCTACTTCCTCTCTCTCTCTCTCTCTCTCTCTCTCTCTCTCTCCTTCTCTCCACCTCCCTCTCCTTCTCTCCTTCTCTCTACCTCACCCCCTCCCTCCCTCTCTCTCTCTTTCTCCCTCCACCTCCTTCTCACCCCCTCCCTCTCTCCCTGCCTCCTCGCCACCCTCACAGGAAGAGTTGGAGAACTTCCCCCTGCCTACGATCCACCACTGTCAGACAGTGTTGAATCAGACCAGGTATCCATCCGTCCTTCTGCTGGTGTGTCAAGACACTGAACAGCACAGACCTGACATACACTTCTTCCACTGCGACGAGGTGGAGGTGGGTCACCGTTATCTCTATGCAGTACAGACATTATCCAGGCTTGCGACGTAGGAAGCAAAAGTCTCCATTGAAGTCCTATAGAAAACAGAGCTAAAGTGTGACTGTTTTAAAATGTTTTAATTAATTAACAGATAATTAATATGTCCAACAATAATACATCCTCCAAGTCTTCCTTCTCCAAGACAATTGTTTATTTTTAATAATTAATAATATATAATATAATAATAATAATAATAATAATAATCTCTAGTCTTTTGTCTCTGTCCCCTACAGGCAGAGATGGTCCATGCAGACATCGACAGCGCTCTGGGGGACAGCAAACATGGGAAGAAGATACGACCACAGACCTTGAAGTAAGAGGCCTGACGTCTCTTTTAAAAACATTTTGTGTGTGTGTGGGGGGGGGGGTATAGTATAGGGATATTTCCATTCTTATGGAGGGGCCCTGATTTATAATGGGGGTGCCCAGCTCCCCTTAACTCCTCTCCTCCTCTCAGGGTGAACCAGGAGAAGATGAAGCACCACAGAGAATCCATCATCCCCCCCTCTTCGGCCCCCAAGGGCTCGGCCCCCTCAGTCAAGGGCCGTGTGGCTGCCATGAACATGCAGGGTAAGAGACACACTGATACACACACACACACACACACACACTGATACACACACTGATACACACACTGATGCACACACACACTGATACACACACACACTGATATCATATCAGTATGGTCATATCAGTATGGTTATATCAGTATGGTTATATCATGTTAGTCATATCAGTATGGTCATATCAGTATGGTCATATCAGTATGGTTATATCAGTATGGTCATATCATGTTAGTAATATCAGTATGGTCATATCATGTTAGTTATATCAGTATGGTTATATCAGTATGGTCATATCATTATGGTCATATATGTATGGTCATATCAGTATGGTTATATCAGTATGGTTATATCAGTATGGTCATATCATTATGGTCATATCAGTATGGTCATATCAGTATGGTCATATCAGTATGGTCATATCAGTATGGTCATATCAGTATAGTCAGTATGGTCATATCAGTATGGTTATATCAGTATGGTCATATCATGTTAGTAATATCAGTATGGTCATATCATGTTAGTTATATCAGTATGGTTATATCAGTATGGTCATATCATTATGGTCATATCTGTATGGTCATATCAGTATGGTTATATCAGTACGGTCATATCATGTTAGTAATATCAGTATGGTCATATCAGTATAGTCAGTATGGTCAAATCAGTATGGTCATATCAGTATGGTTATATCAGTATGGTCATATCATGTTAGTAATATCAGTATGGTCATATCATGTTAGTTATATCAGTATGGTTATATCAGTATGGTCATATCATTATGGTCATATCTGTATGGTCATATCAGTATGGTTATATCAGTATGGTCATATCATGTTAGTAATATCAGTATGGTCATATCATGTTAGTTATATCAGTATGGTTATATCAGTATGGTTATATCAGTATGGTCATATCATGTTAGTTATATCAGTATGGTTATATCAGTATGGTTATATCAGTATAGTCATATCACTATGGTCATATCAGTATGGTCATATCTATATTAGTAATATCAGTAAAGTCATGTCAGTATGGTTATATCAGTATGGTTATATCAGTATGGTCATATCAGTATGGTCATATCATGTTAGTCATACCAGTATGGTCATATCATGTTAGTTATGTCAGTATGGTCATATCAGTATGGTTATATCAGTATGGTTATATCATGTTAGTCATATCAGTATGGTCATATCATGTTAGTTATATCAGTATGGTCAGTATGGTCATATCATGTTAGTCATATCAGTATGGTCATATCAGTATGGTCATATCAGTATGGTCATATCATGTTAGTTATATCAGTATGGTTATATCAGTATAGTTATATCAGTATGGTTATATCAGTATGGTCATATCATGTTAGTTATATCAGTATGGTCAGTATGGTCATATCAGTATGGTCAGTATGGTCATATCAGTATGGTCATATCAGTATGGTTATATCAGTATGGTCATATCAGTATGGTCAGTATGGTCATATCAGTATGGTCATATCAGTATGGTCATATCAGTATGGTCAGTATGGTCATATCAGTATGGTCATATCAGTATGGTCATATCATGTTAGTCATATCAGTATGGTCATATCATGTTAGTTATATCAGTATGGTCAGCATGGTCATATCATGTTAGTCATATCAGTGTGGTCATATCAGTATGGTCATATGTTGTTAGTTATATCAGTATGGTTATATCAGTATGGTTATATCAGTATGGTTATATCAGTATGGTCATATCAGTTTGGTCATATCAGTATGGTCATATCAGTATAGTCAGTATGGTCATATCAGTATGGTTATATCAGTATGGTCAGTATGGTTATATCAGTATGGTCATATCATTATGGTCATATCAGTATGGTCATATCACTATGGTCATATCACTATGGTCATATCAGTATGGTCATATCACTATGGTCAGTATGGTCATATCAGTATGGTCATATCAGTATGGTCAGTATGGTCATATCAGTATGGTCATATCATGTTAGTCATATCAGTATGGTCATATCATGTTAGTTATATCAGTATGGTCAGCATGGTCATATCATGTTAGTCATATCAGTGTGGTCATATCAGTATGGTCATATGTTGTTAGTTATATCAGTATGGTTATATCAGTATGGATATATCAGTATGGTTATATCAGTATGGTCATATCAGTTTGGTCATATCAGTATGGTCATATCAGTATAGTCAGTATGGTCATATCAGTATGGTTATATCAGTATGGTCAGTATGGTTATATCAGTATGGTCATATCATTATGGTCATATCAGTATGGTCATATCACTATGGTCATATCAGTATGGTCATATCACTATGGTCATATCACTATGGTCATATCAGTATGGTCATATCAGTATGGTCATATCAGTATATTCATGTCAGTATGGTTATATCAGTATGGTAATATCAGTATGGTTATATCAGTATGGTCATATCAGTATGGTCGTATCAGTATGGTTATATCATATTAGTCATATCAGTATGGTCATATCAGTATGGTCATATCAGTATGGTCATATCATGCTAGTCATATCAGTATGGTCATATCATGTTAGTCATATCAGTGTGGTCATATCAGTATGGTCATATCAGTATGGTTATATCAGTAACGGTCATAGCAGTATGGTTATATCAGTATGGTTATATCAGTATGGTTATATCAGTATGGTTATATCAGTATGGTCACATCAGTATGGTTATATCAGTATGGTTATATCAGTATGGTCATATCAGTATGGTCATATCAGTATGGTCATATCAGTATGGTCATATCAGTATGGTTATATCAGTATGGTCATATCAGTATGGTTATATCAGTATGGTTATATCAGTATGGTTATATCAGTATGGTCATATCAGTATGGTCATATCATGTTAATCATATCAGTATGGTCATATCATGTTAGTTATATCAGTATGGTCAGTATGGTCATATCAGTATGGTCAGTATGGTCATATCAGTATGGTCATATCAGTATGGTTATATCAGTATGGTCATATCAGTATGGTCAGTATGGTCATATCAGTATGGTCATATCAGTATGGTCATATCAGTATGGTCAGTATGGTCATATCAGTATGGTCATATCAGTATGGTCATATCATGTTAGTCATATCAGTATGGTCATATCATGTTAGTTATATCAGTATGGTCAGCATGGTCATATCATGTTAGTCATATCAGTGTGGTCATATCAGTATGGTCATATGTTGTTAGTTATATCAGTATGGTTATATCAGTATGGTTATATCAGTATGGTTATATCAGTATGGTCATATCAGTTTGGTCATATCAGTATGGTCATATCAGTATAGTCAGTATGGTCATATCAGTATGGTTATATCAGTATGGTCAGTATGGTTATATCAGTATGGTCATATCATTATGGTCATATCAGTATGGTCATATCACTATGGTCATATCACTATGGTCATATCACTATGGTCATATCAGTATGGTCATATCAGTATGGTCATATCAGTATGGTCATATCAGTATATTCATGTCAGTATGGTTATATCAGTATGGTCATATCAGTATGGTCATATCAGTATGGTTATATCATATTAGTCATATCAGTATGGTCATATCATGCTAGTTATATCAGTATGGTCATATCAGTATGGTCATATCAGTATGGTTATATCATGCTAGTCATATCAGTATGGTCATATCATGTTAGTCATATCAGTGTGGTCATATCAGTATGGTCATATCAGTATGGTTATATCAGTAACGGTCATAGCAGTATGGTTATAGCAGTATGGTTATATCAGTATGATTATATCAGTATGGTTATATCAGTATGGTTATATCAGTATGGTTATATCAGTATGGTCACATCAGTATGGTCATATCAGTATGGTTATATCAGTATGGTCATATCAGTATGGTTATATCAGTATGGTTATATCAGTATGGTCATATCAGTATGGTTATATCAGTATGGTTATATCAGTATGGTCATATCAGTATGGTCATATCATGTTAATCATATCAGTATGGTCATATCATGTTAGTTATATCAGTATGGTCATATCAGTATGGTCATATCATGCTAGTCATATCAGTATGGTCATATCATGTTAGTCATATCAGTGTGGTTATTTCAGTATGGTCATATCAGTATGTTCATATCATGTTAGTTATATCAGTATGGTTATATCAGTATGGTTATATCAGTATTATCAGTATGGTTATATCAGTATGGTCATGTCAGTATGGTTATATCAGTATGGTTATATCAGTATGGTCATATCAGTATGGTCATATCAGTATGGTCATATCAGTATGGTCATATCAGTATGGTCATATCAGTATGGTTATATCAGTATGGTTATATCAGTATGGTTATATCAGTATGGTTATATCATGTTAGTCATATCAGTATGGTCATATCAGTATGGTTATATCATGTTAGTCATATCAGTATGGTCATATCATGTTAGTTATATCAGTATGGTCATATCAGTATGGTCATATCAGTATGGTTATATCATGCTAGTCATATCAGTATTGTAACGGTTTCGACTTGAGGTTATTTTTTTATAGGGGTGCCAGGTAGGTTGTGCCTACCAGAGAAAACATTGGTTTCTCCTTTTGTTGTTTGGGAGGGAATGAGTCCCATCTGGTCCGTCAAGTCTACACCATACAAAGGACTTATGTAAACGTCAGAAGGGAAATCAACTTTTCATAAACCCTTAAAACATTGAAAGAACTTCAAAAACAACTATTCTTTTGCGTGGGTTGTATTAGCAACATCAATGGATTACACACACATAATAATATAACACAATGAGTTCTGGTTCCTCCAGAAATGTCCTGTACCTCGGGCCTAAAAAGAGTCCCGCCCGGTAAGGAGTTCAGTGAACTCAAGTGACTTGTCACGCAATGTTGGTCCGTTCATTCCGTGTAGCGTAAACCCAGTATTAAATCATACAATCAATATAACCATTTTACCACAGAACTTTAAAGCGTATCTGCTCTTACTAATTCCTCAATTACATCTAACTACATAAATCATCACCGTATACATCATATCAAAACAAATGAAATACCGTATACAAAAAAGGTGGTAGTCAGTCGGTCAGTCAGACAATCCAATCCGCCACCAGATCTCCAGCGGAGAAAGGCCACGAAGAATAGAGAGGAGTAGTCCACGGACGCAAAGAGTGGATCCGATCCTGGGTAAACTCTCAGGCTACAAAACACACGTTTAACAGCAACAAAACAACCGGAATAGAGAAGCTTCGGGAACACATCCTCAGTCACGTCTCCATCACAAAACGCCACTTTTGCGCAGCTGATGCTGGCTATTTAATTGGGAATTAAAGGGAAAGCACCCTATTGGAAGGAGAAGCACTGAGACGGCTCAAAATAATTCAGGGCCGTCACACACCCCCTCCCCTGGAAAAAGCCGACCATTGCCCTGGAAGGCACATCTTGGTCGGGGTAACCGAGAAAGGTCTCCTCATCACTTTCCTCTACAAAAATTCTCATGACTTTTTGGAGCTCACGCTCCTCAGCTGAGGGGTCACAGGCCTTAAGGTGTGAGACTTCTGGGTCTGGGAATCCGAGAAAAGTCTCCTCACTTTCCTCTTCAAAGATATCCAAGATCTTGCGGCGCTCAATCGCCTCCAATTCCTCAGCCGAGGGGTAACAGGCCTTAAGGCGTGAGACATGGACAACGCGCATATCTTCACCTGTGTCCTCTTTCACCACTCGGTAGTTCAAAGGGCCCATCTGCTCCACAATCCTATATGGTCCTTGCCATTTAGGAGCGAGCTTGGCAGAGAAGAATTGTTCAGCTTTCGAGTAAGGATGAGAGCGAAGCCACACCCGATCACGAAGCTGAAACTGCATGTCTCGTCTGTTCTTATCATAATTTCTCTTCTGCTTGAGTCGAGCCTGGATCATGTTCTTTGAGACAAGAGCTCTCAAGTCATGGAGATGGACTACCTGGTCATAGCAAGCAGCGTCTGGAGTAAGCTGCTGGGGCTGTAGCACCATATCCAAGGGTCCTCGGAGGGGACGACTTAGGTTCAGCTCTGCAGGTGTGACTCCAGTGGACTCTTGCACAGCAGAATTCAGGGCAAATCGAAACTCGTGAAGGTGCTTGTCCCAGTGTTTGTGCTGGGTCCCTACATAGGAAGCAATCATTGTCTTCAAGGTTCGATTTACTCTCTCAGTGAGATTGGTCTGTGGGTGATAGGCCGTGGTCAACTTCTGTCTCAGGTTCCATCTTTGGCAGGTCTCCTCAAAGAGATCAGAGACAAATTGGGAACCTCGATCAGACAGGATGTAATCAGGCACTCCCCAGCGAGTCAGGATCTCTTTCGTAAGGATGTTAGAGACGGTCCTTGCTGTGGCCTGACGCAGGGAAAAGAGTTCCACCCACTTTGAATAATAATCAACAAACACAAGCATGTACACATTCTGATTGGAGCTTCTAGGAAATGGACCCATCAAATCCACTCCTAGCATTTCCCAAGGTCGGGTAACCACCGTTTGCTGCAACTTGCCAGCAGGCTTTCTACCTTCTGGTTTGTACATTTGACAAACCTGACAGTTTCGGATGTGTGACTTCACATCCATGCTCAGATGTGGCCAGTACAGTAACGCTTGCAACCGCTTGTAGGTTTTGAACCTGCCCAAATGACCAGCTAATGGGTCTTCATGGAAATGTTGAAGCAGTTGTAGGCGTAGAGTTTCAGGTATGTACAATTGGTAGAGGGTTCTGTGTGGTAGTTGTACAACACGGTAGACTTTGTCTTCCAGGATGGTCAGCTTTGTAGTAGGATTGACCATCTTTTCTCCATCTTCCAGGATAGTCTGGTACAAAGCCTGTACTTCTGGATCATCCTGTTGGGCTTTCCATATGGTCTCATCAGAGATGGGAAAGTCTGTTTTGGGCGAGTCTCGACTGCTTGACAGGACAGTAGCACATGTAAGATGAGGGCCACCGTTATCACAAGCAGGAGCCCTGGATAAGGCATCTGGAACAGTGTTGTATTTTCCTTTCCTGTATTCTACTGCAAAGGTGAACTCTTGCAACCGTAGAGCCCATCTTATGAGTCTGGTGCTTGGTTTGTTGGTCTTGAACACCCACACAAGGGAGGAATGGTCAGTGACCACAGTGAAGTGTCTTCCCTCCAGGTAGTACCTCCACTTTTCCAAAGCCCAGACAACTGCAAGGCACTCTTGCTCGGTTGTGGAGTAGTTCCGTTCTGCTCCATTCAATGTCCGACTGGCGAACGCTAGCACTTCTTCAGTGCCAAGTCCCGTCTGTTGGACTAGGACAGCACCAAGTCCAACATCACTTGCATCAGTGTAAACAACAAAAGGGGAATCAAAGTTGGGATGACCTAAAATGGGAGGTGTGACGAGGTGTCGTTTCAGGGTTTCAAAGGATGTCTGGCACTCTGCCGTCCATAGGAATTTCACTCCTTTTCGCTTCAACGCGTTGAGGGGTTCTGCCACCTGGGAGAAGTTCGACACAAACCGATGGTACCATCCAGCCATCCCAAGGAACCGTTGAAGGGCCTTGAGTGTGGTTGGCACAGGAAAATCTTGTACCGCCTTGGTCTTTTCAGGATCCACATGAATGCCGTCGAAAGACACAATATGGCCAAGGAACTTCAGGGAAGTTTGGCAGAAGTTGCTCTTCTTCATATTCACGGTCAGACCAGCTTCTCTTAGCTTGTCCAACACTGCTTGAAGATCTTGAAAGTGTTGTTCTCTGTTCTGGGAGTAGATAATTATATCGTCCAGATAGACGAAACAGATCTTCCCTTTGAGCTCCCCTAACGCAATCTCCATCAGTCTTTGGAAAGTGGCAGGTGCATTCTTTAATCCAAAAGGCATCACCTTAAAGGAAAACAAGCCCTCAGCACAGACAAAAGCAGTCTTGTCCTTGCTTTCCTGGTCCATCTCAACTTGCCAATAACCACTATTGAGGTCAAGGGTAGTGAACACAACAGCGCCAGACAATGACTCCAGGATCTCGTGGATGGTAGGAAAAGGATAGGCATCAGTCTGGGAAACATTGTTGGTCTTCCTATAGTCCACACAAAATCTAAGACCACCAGTCTTTTTTGGGATGAGGACAACAGGAGCAGCCCAAGGAGAGGAGGAACGTTCTATTATATCTTGTGTTAACATATCATTAATGAGTCCCTTTTGGATGATTAGCTTCGCTGGGGACAAACGATATGGCTTTTGCTTGATCGGCATTTCCTGTGTAAGGAATATTTTGTGCTTCAGGAGCCCGGTGCGTCCTAGCCTTGAAGTACATACATCAGCATTATTCTGCAGCTGTTCCAACAGCCTTAACTCCTCTGGATGTTCCAGCTGAGCTCTTCTTACAGCCTGTAAAAGGAGATCGTCAGAAGGATTATCAAGGGTTAGTGGTAACGGAGCAACGGCAGAGAAGACTGCCACATTTGAACCCCAATCATGTAACTTCGTAGCTTCTGATTGGAAGAAATGCTTCTTGCTCGGATTGTATGGAAACCAGTAGCAATTGTGTGCGATATCAATCTGGACACCACTGAAGTACATGAAATCAATTCCCAACACGACAGGAAAAGCAAGGTTCTTGGTTTGTAGGATAACTGAAGGAATCATATAGGAGCGGTTACACAGGCGGAACTCTACCTCACTCCATCCAAGTGGTCGTTTAGCCTCACCATCAGCCAGATAGAGTGGACCTTCTGTCCACGGCTTCAAGTTGTATTGCGGACCTTTAACCTCCTTCCACAGTTTCTCATTGAGCAGTGTGTAGGATGACCCGGTGTCCAGGATGGCTCTTCCTGTCCATGGGCCTATGGACAGGGGTAACACCAGTTGGTGCGGTATGAACTGAAAGGAAGGGGATGTCGATGGGGGGGCGTAGGCAGTGACTCTTGGGATTTCAGCTCTGGTTAAAGCACCCAGAGAAGGATGGTCATTCCTGCGAAGAGAGTTAGGTGTGTTGGCCTGTTGTGATTTGTGGTTTCTGGAAGGGTTTTCTTGATACGGTCTTGGACATGTAGCTGAAGAATGTCCCTTTTGGCTACATCTCCAACAGAACATGAGAGGGGTCATGGCTTGAGACTCTGGCTGTTGTTGATGGTCTGTCTTGGGTAACGGTTTGGGTGTCTGTTTCTTTCTTTGGTCATATTGCTGTTGGCATTCTCTGTCCTTCTCAAACTGCTGTCCCAAGCGAACCAGTCCATCGACAGTGGTGACTCGTTCTCGGAGTTGACTGGCTAGTAGTGGGTTGATGTTCTTCAAAATCAATTTAATGACCTCTTCCTCCTCAATGCCAGGTTTCCACCTTCTGCACAGGGAGTGGTAACCGTATGCAAAGTCACGGATACTCTCTTTCTCTCTTTGTACTCGATTCCTGACTCTGTCTGCCAACTCATCTGTGTAGTCCTCAGACAGAAATGCAGAGGAAAACTTGGCCTCAAAGTCAGCCCAGGAGGTAGTGGTGAGACGTGCCACATCCCACCAGTCTCGAGCTGTCCCATGCAACACATTCCTCAATGTGGCAAGGAGTTCTTCGTCAGCCAGGGGATTGAGGGCAAGAAAGTCACGACATCTTTCTAGGTACATTAGCGGATCAGGACTGTCATCTTTTTTCCCAAAGGTGGGAAATTGCAATTTAATGGGCATCGCCCCCACATGACGTCTACTCAAATCACCATGAACAAACGAGCTAGGAGGGATTGAGGAAGTAGAGGGGAAGGGAGTTATCGGACAATGAAAATGAACACCAGGATGCATGGTGGATTGCATCCTGCAAGGGGTGGCTGTAGCATGGCCTTGTCTTGGCTCTTCAGAGGTGCCAGCTTGGCCCTCAGTGGCCTGAACAGAAGTGGACACTAGAGAAACTCTGTGTAAGGAGTTGTGCTTAATGGAGGCCATGTCCACAGACACGTCATCCAACATTTTAACACAATTAGAGAGCTCTGTTTGCAAGTGGTCTACAGTGTTAACCATGGGAGAAAAAACAGAATTAACGTCCTTGAGGACCTCAGTGTGATGATGTTGCAGGCGCCATTGGAGAGTGGCAGTGAGTTGGTTTCGTTGGTAGTCAAACTGCCTGTCCATGGCACCAGTAATTTCCCGTCTTCCACTCTCACTGAGCTCTGTCAGTGTGTGGGTTAGAGTGCTCAGTGAGTTTCTGAATTCCATGGCACTCTGTTGTTGCTCTTCCCTCAGACATTTAAATTTATCGTGGATAAGAGTTTGGAGATGTTGTTGAGTCCGACGAATATCAAGGATGTCACCTTGAAGTTGTAAGACTCCCACCTCTGGAGATAAACCAGACAATGGAAGAAGGTTGGGTGTCAGAGGGAGGGCTAGCTCAGTACTTCCACACAGATCCATGTCAATAAGTGAGTAACTGGTTAGACCTCCTGTGGCCTGTGGTTCAGACCGAGCATTCAGATTCCCAGGGCTCTGGCCCAAATCAACTCCATTATCTCCATTCACATTATGATTTGTATTGTCAGCTTGATGGTCAGAATGGCCCTGTGTATTCCCATTGACAGGTATGAAATGGATGAGCACATTATCTTGGGGTGAATCCATTGTTTTAATTCCACACAAAAGATTTGCTTTGGTTAGTTCTCAATGTTGTGCTGTCCCATCTGGGGTGCCATTTTTTATGTAACGGTTTTGACTTGAGGTTATTTTTTTATAGGGGTGCCAGGTAGGTTGTGCCTACCAGAGAAAACATTGGTTTCTCCTTTTGTTGTTTGGGAGGGAATGAGTCCCATCTGGTCCGTCAAGTCTACACCATACAAAGGACTTATGTAAACGTCAGAAGGGAAATCAACTTTTCATAAACCCTTAAAACATTGAAAGAACTTCAAAAACAACTATTCTTTTGCGTGGGTTGTATTAGCAACATCAATGGATTACACACACATAATAATATAACACAATGAGTTCTGGTTCCTCCAGAAATGTCCTGTACCTCGGGCCTAAAAAGAGTCCCGCCCGGTAAGGAGTTCAGTGAACTCAAGTGACTTGTCACGCAATGTTGGTCCGTTCATTCCGTGTAGCGTAAACCCAGTATTAAATCATACAATCAATATAACCATTTTACCACAGAACTTTAAAGCGTATCTGCTCTTACTAATTCCTCAATTACATCTAACTACATAAATCATCACCGTATACATCATATCAAAACAAATGAAATACCGTATACAAAAAAGGTGGTAGTCAGTCGGTCAGTCAGACAATCCAATCCGCCACCAGATCTCCAGCGGAGAAAGGCCACGAAGAATAGAGAGGAGTAGTCCACGGACGCAAAGAGTGGATCCGATCCTGGGTAAACTCTCAGGCTACAAAACACACGTTTAACAGCAACAAAACAACCGGAATAGAGAAGCTTCGGGAACACATCCTCAGTCACGTCTCCATCACAAAACGCCACTTTTGCGCAGCTGATGCTGGCTATTTAATTGGGAATTAAAGGGAAAGCACCCTATTGGAAGGAGAAGCACTGAGACGGCTCAAAATAATTCAGGGCCGTCACAGTATGGTCATATCATGTTAGTCATATCAGTGTGGTCATATCAGTATGGTCATATCAGTATGGTCATATCATGTTAGTTATATCAGTATGGTCATATCAGTATGGTCAGTATGGTCATATCAGTATGGTCAGTATGGTTACATCAGTATGGTCATATCAGTATGGTTATATCAGTATTATCAGTATGGTTATATCAGTATGGTCATATCATGTTAGTTATATCAGTATGGTCATATCAGTATGGTCAGTATGGTCATATCAGTATGGTCATATCAGTATGGTCAGTATGGTTATATCAGTATGGTTATATCAGTATGGTTATATCAGTATGGTTATATCAGTATGGTTATATCAGTATGGTCATATCAGTATGGTCATATCAGTATGGTCAGTATGGTCATATCATTATGGTCATATCAGTATGGTCATATCAGTATGGTCATATCAGTATGGTCATATCAGTATGGTCAGTATGGTCATATCAGTATGGTCATATCAGTATGGTCATATCAGTATGGTTATATTAGTATGGTCATATCAGTATGGTCATATCAGTATGGTCATATCAGTATGGTTATATCAGTATATTCATGTCAGTATAGTCATGTCAGTATGGTTATATCAGTATGGTTATATCATGATGGTCATATCAGTATGGTCATATCAGTATGGTCAGTATGGTCATATCAGTTTGGTCATATCAGTATGGTCATATCAGTATGGTTACATCAGTATAGTCTTGTCAGTATGGTTATATCAGTATGGTCATATCATGTTAGTCATATCAGTGTGGTCATATCAGTATGGTTATGTCAGTATGGTCATATCAGTATGGTCATATCACACACACACACACACACTGACACACACTGACACACACACACACACGCTGACACACACACACACACACACACACACACACTGACACACACACACACGCTGACACACACACACTGATACTCACACACACACACTGATACACACACACACACACAAAACAACGTCAACAACAACAATAACTGTTATCATTATTTCAGATGTGGAGAGGCGAGGTTCGGCCCAGCAGGACCCAGAGTCCCATGAGAAGCTGGCCCAGCGCATTGAGAAGGACGTGGTGAGTTACACTCTTATTTATGAAATACTAAAATAATACTATAATTAATACTATTAATTGATTGGATTTATAATGCTTTTTCATGATGCTTAAAGCGCTTTACAATGTTTAATACAAGATTTTAAACAAGATTTTAAACAAGATGGAAAACAAGATGGCCGCCCTGTTTCTAGCTCCTATCCAACTTTGCAGTTTTTTTTGCTTTTTTCAATTTTTGTTATTTCTTACATTATTTTCCCTGACTTGGATCCTTTGTTTAGACACAC
>NC_092150.1:4678738-4701238 GCF_045791955.1 Oncorhynchus clarkii lewisi
TGGCACTAACCAGACCAGAGTAACACACAAACACATAATCCTTCCATGGCACTAAACAGACCAGAGTAACACACACACCCTCCCAACCCTGGAATGATACTAACCAGACCAGAATAGTGTGGTTTCACTCAGCTACATAATCATTAATAAGCATAGTGTAGGACAGATTTACCTTTCCTCTCTCATTCATCCAACAACGCTGTCCTGGTTACTGTCCTGGTTACTGTCCTTGTTAATGTCCTGGTTACTGTCCTGGATACTGTCCTGGATACGGTCCTGGACACGGTCCTGGATACTGTCCTGGTTACGGTCCTGGGATACGGTCCTGGATACTGTCCTGGTTACGGTCCTGGATACGGTCC
Organism: Oncorhynchus clarkii lewisi; assembly: GCF_045791955.1. Taxonomy (NCBI): domain Eukaryota; kingdom Metazoa; phylum Chordata; class Actinopteri; order Salmoniformes; family Salmonidae; genus Oncorhynchus; species Oncorhynchus clarkii. Next base: position 4,679,101 of record NC_092150.1, read on the forward strand.
TGGTTACTGTCCTGGATACTGTCCTGGATACTGTCCTGGATACTGTCCTGGATACGGTCCTGGATATGGTCCTGGATACTGTCCTGGTTACGGTCCTGGATACGGTCCTGGATACGGTCCTGGTTACTGTCCTGGTTACTGTCCTGGTTACTATCCTGGATACGGTCCTGGATACGGTCCTGGATACGGTCCTGGATACTGTCCTGGATACTGTCCTGGATACGGTCCTGGAAACTGTCCTGGCTACGGTCCTGGATAAGGTCCTGGATACGGTCCTGGTTACTGTCCTGGTTACTGTCCTGGTTACTGTCCTGGATACGGTCCTGGATACTGTCCTGGATACGGCCATGGATACTGTCCTGGATACGGTCCTGGATACTGTCCTGGATACTGTCCTGGATACTGTCCTGGATACGGCCCTGGATACGGCCCTGGATACTGTCCTGGTTACTGTCCTGGATACAGTCCTGGATACGGTCCTGGATACTGTCCTGGTTACGGTCCTGGGATACGGTCCTGGTTACGGTCCTGGATACGGTCCTGGATACTGTCCTGGTTACTGTCCTGGTTACTGTCCTGGATACTGTCCTGGTTACTGTCCTGGATACTGTCCTGGATACGGTCCTGGATACTGTCCTGGTTACGGTCCTGGATACGGTCCTGGTTACTGTCCTGGTTACTGTCCTGGTTACTGTCCTGGTTACTGTCCTGGATACGGTCCTGGATACGGTCCTGGTGACGGTCCTGGATACTGTCCTGGATACGGTCCTGGATACTGTCCTGGTTACGGTCCTGGATAAGGTCCTGGATACGGTCCTGGTTACTGTCCTGGTTACTGTCCTGGTTACTGTCCTGGATACGGTCCTGGATACGGTCCTGGATACGGTCCTGGATACGGCCCTGGATACGGCCCTGGATACTGTCCTGGATACGGTCCTGGATACGGTCCTGGATACGGTCCTGGATACGGCCTTGGATACTGTCCTGGATACTGTCCTGGATACTGTCCTGGTTACTGTCCTGGATACGGTCCTGGATACGGTCCTAGTTACGGTCCTGGTTACGGTCCTGGATACGGTCCTGGATACGGTCCTGGATACGGCCCTGGATACGGCCCTGGATACGGCCCTGGATACTGTCCTGGTTACTGTCCTGGATACGGTCCTGGATACGGTCCTGGATACGGTCCTGGATACTGTCCTGGATACTGTCCTGGATACGGCCCTGGATACGGCCCTGGATACGGTCCTGGTTACTGTCCTGGATACTGTCCTGGATACGGCCCTGGATACGGCCCTAGATACGGCGCTGGATACGGCCCTGGATACTGTCCTGGATACGGCCCTGGATACTGTCCTGGATACGGCCCTAGATACGGCCCTATGATAGATGAGAGGATTGGATTGGTGTAACCACATTACCTCCTGATGGTGAAATTGTTGCAGAATTGCTTCCACCTTAGGTTGAAGGGTTCAAGGATGGTTATAGATGTACAGAGGGTATTTGTACGTTACCTGTTCGAAGTTCTCGGGTCCTGTGGTAGTGTAGAGCTGCCCTGCTCCGTGGTCTCTCCTCACCTGTCTACCTGTCTGTAGCCTGTACAGGTAGATGTGTGACCTCTAACCTTTGACTTCTAGGTGCTCCAGTCCTGTGGTAGTGTAGAGCTGCCCCGCTCCGTGGTCTCTCCTCACCTGTCTACCTGTCTGTAGCCTGTACAGGTAGATGTGTGACCTCTAACCTTTGACTTCTAGGTGGTCCAGTCCTGTGGTAGTGTAGAGCTGCCCTGCTCCGTGGTCTCTCCTCACCTGTCTGTAGCCTGTACAGGTAGATGTGTGACCTCTAACCTTTGACCTCTAGGTGCTCCAGTCCTGTGGTAGCGTAGAGCTGCCCCGCTCTGTGGTCTCTCCTCACTTATCCAGAGATGCAGTAGACTTCCTGAGAGGTCATCTGTCGCCTAAAGAAATGACCATCTTTGAACTGCTGGGAGATGGGTGGACAAGACCTAGGTACTGGAGAGTGTGTGTGTGTGTGTGTGTGTGTGTGTGTGTTTGTGTGTATGTGGTGTGTGTGTGTGTGGTGTGTGTGTGTATGTGGTGTGTGTGTGTGTGTGTGTGTGTGGTTGCACATGTGTTGATAGAGGTAGATACGTATAGGGGTAAGGTAACTAGACTATACGATAAACAGGGTAGCAGCAGCCTGTATGTGAGTGGGTGTGTGTGTAGAGTCAGTATAAATGGATGTGCATATTATGTGTGAGTGAACAGATGGTGGAATGAGTGTGTGTGAGTGAGTGTGTAGGGCCGTGTGAGTGTGTAGGGCCCTGTGAGTGTGTAGGGCCCTGTGAGTGTGTAAGGGCCCTGTGAGTGTGTGCAAAATCAGAATGAAAGGTCAATATGATACAAGGGTAACTCAGACGGCCCGTGTCCCTGTTGGTAAACATCAGATGTGTCCATCTGAAATCAGAATTTAAGGTCAGTAATAACCTCTACATTTATAGATGGGAGTGATTTGTTATGCTATTATCCCATTGATAACATGTTATCTAAAACCTGCTGTTAAGGCCTGCAATTTATCAGAATGTAGACGTTGTTATAGGCTTGTATGAGCCTTTATAATGTCTTATAGGCCTTGACATATGTCCAGTGATGTAGTGGTAAACTCTGATTGTCGGTCGGGGTGAAATCAATGATGTGGTAAACTGGTGTTTACCCTCCACTACAACCCTGGTTGTCTCTGTGTTTCCCATCCACTACAACCCTGGTTGTCTCTGTGTTTACCATCCACTACAACCCTGGTAGTCTCTGTGTTTACCCTCTACTACAACCCTGGTTGTCTCTGTGTTTACCCTCTACTACAACCCTGGTTGTCTCTGTGTTTACCCTCCACTACAACCCTGGTTGTCTCTGTGTTTACCCTCCACTACAACCCTGGCTGTCTCTGTGTTTACCCTCCACTACAACCCTGGTTGTCTCTGTGTTTACCCTCCACTACAACCCTGGTTGTCTCTGTGTTTACCCTCCACTACAACCCTGGTTGTCTCTGTGTTTACCCTCTACTACAACCCTGGTTGTCTCTGTGTTTACCCTCCACTACAACCCTGGTTGTCTCTGTGTTTACCCTCCACTACAACTCTGGTTGTCTCTGTGTTTACCCTCCACTACAACCCTGGTTGTCTCTGTGTTTACCCTCTACTACAACCCTGGTTATGTCTGTCTGTTTACCCTCCACTACAACCCTGGTTGTCTCTGTGTTTACCCTCCACTACAACCCTGGTTGTCTCTTTGTTTACCCTCCACTACAACCCTGGTTGTCTCTGTGGTTACCCTCCACTACAACCCTGGTTGTCTCTCTGTTTACCCTCTACTACAACCCTGGTTATGTCTGTGTGTTTACCCTCCACTACAACCCTGGTTGTCTCTGTGGTTACCCTCCACTACAACCCTGGTTGTCTCTCTGTTTACCCTCTACTACAAACCTGGTTGTCTCTTTGTTTACCCTCCACTACAACCCTGGTTGTCTCTGTGTTTACCCTCTACTACAACCCTGGTTATGCCTGTGTGTTTACCCTCCACTACAACCCTGGTTGTCTCTGTGTTTACACTCCACTACAACCCTGGTTGTCTCTGTGTTTACCCTCCACTACAACCCTGGTTATGTCTGTGTTTACCCTCCACTACAACCCTGGTTGTCTCTGTGTTTACCCTCCACTACAACCCTGGTTGTCTCTGTTTACCCTCCACTACAACCCTGGTTGTCTCTGTGTTTACCCTCTACTACAACCGTGGTTGTCTCTGTTTACCCTCCACTACAACCCTGGTTGTCTCTGTGTTTACCCTCCACTACAACCCTGGTTGTCTCTGTGTTTACCCTCCACTACAACCCTGGTTGTCTCTGTGTTTACCCTCCACTACAACCCTGGTTGTCTCTGTGTTTACCCTCCACTACAACCCTGGTTGTCTCTGTGTTTACCCTCCACTACAACCCTGGTTGTCACTGTGTTTACCCTCCACTACAACCCTGGTTGTCTCTGTGTTTACCCTCCACTACAACCCTGGTTGTCTCTGTGTTTACCCTCCACTATAACCCTGGTTGTCTCTGTTTACCCTCTACTACAACCCTGGTTGTCTCTGTGTTTACCCTCCACTACAACCCTGGTTGTCTCTGTGTTTACCCTCTACTACAACCCTGGTTGTCTCTGTGTTTACCCTCCACTACAACCCTGGTTGTCTCTGTGTTTACCCTCCACTACAACCCTGGTTGTCTCTGTGTTTACCCTCCACTACAACCCTGGTTGTCTCTGTGTTTACCCTCCACTACAACCCTGGTTGTCTCTGTGTTTACCCTCCACTACAACCCTGGTTGTCTCTGTGTTTACCCTCTACTACAACCCTGGTTGTCTGTCTGTTTACCCTCCACTACAACCCTGGTTGTCTCTGTGTTTACCCTCCACTACAACCCTGGTTGTCTCTTTGTTTACCCTCCACTACAACCCTGGTTGTCTCTGTGGTTACCCTCCATTACAACCCTGGTTGTCTCTCTGTTTACCCTCTACTACAACCCTGGTTATGTCTGTGTGTTTACCCTCCACTACAACCCTGGTTGTCTCTGTGGTTACCCTCCACTACAACCCTGGTTGTCTCTCTGTTTACCCTCTACTACAACCCTGGTTGTCTCTTTGTTTACCCTCCACTACAACCCTGGTTGTCTCTGTGTTTACCCTCTACTACAACCCTGGTTATGTCTGTGTGTTTACCCTCCACTACAACCCTGGTTGTCACTGTGTTTACCCTCCACTACAACCCTGGTTGTCTCTGTGTTTACCCTCCACTACAACCCTGGTTGTCTCTGTGTTTACCCTCCACTACAACCCTGGTTGTCTCTGTTTACCCTCTACTACAACCCTGGTTGTCTCTGTGTTTACCCTCCACTACAACCCTGGTTGTCTCTGTGTTTACCCTCCACTACAACCCTGGTTGTCTCTGTGTTTACCCTCCACTACAACCCTGGTTGTCTCTGTGTTTACCCTCCACTACAACCCTGGTTGTCTCTGTGTTTACCCTCCACTACAACCCTGGTTGTCTCTGTGTTTACCCTCCACTACAACCCTGGTTGTCTCTGTGTTTACCCTCTACTACAACCCTGGTTGTCTGTCTGTTTACCCTCCACTACAACCCTGGTTGTCTGTCTGTTTACCCTCCACTACAACCCTGGTTGTCTCTGTGTTTACCCTCCACTACAACCCTGGTTGTCTCTGTGGTTACCCTCCATTACAACCCTGGTTGTCTCTCTGTTTACCCTCTACTACAACCCTGGTTATGTCTGTGTGTTTACCCTCCACTACAACCCTGGTTGTCTCTGTGGTTACCCTCCACTACAACCCTGGTTGTCTCTCTGTTTACCCTCTACTACAACCCTGGTTGTCTCTTTGTTTACCCTCCACTACAACCCTGGTTGTCTCTGTGTTTACCCTCTACTACAACCCTGGTTATGCCTCTGTGTTTACCCTCTACTACAACCCTGGTTATGCCTGTGTGTTTACCCTCCACTACAACCCTGGTTGTCTCTGTGTTTACCTCTATTACAACCCTGGTTGTCTCTGTGTTTTCCCTCTACTACAACCCTGGTTGTCTCTGTGTTTACCCTCCACTACAACCCTGGTTGTCTCTTTGTTTACCCTCCACTACAACCCTGGTTGTCTGTCTGTTTACCCTCCACTACAACCCTGGTTGTCTGTCTGTTTACCCTCCACTACAAACCTGGTTGTCTGTCTGTTTACCCTCTACTACAACCCTGGTTATGTCTGTGTGTTTACCCTCCACTACAACCCTGGTTGTCTCTGAGTTTACCCTCCACTACAACCCTGGTTGTCTCTGTGTTTACCCTCCACTACAACCCTGGTTGTCTCTGTGTTTACCCTCCGCTACAACCCTGGTTGTCTGTCTGTTTACCCTCCGCTACAACCCTGGTTGTCTCTGTGTTTACCCTCCACTACAACCCTGGTTGTCTCTGTGTTTACCCTCCACTACAACCCTGGTTGTCTCTGTGTTTACCCTCCACTACAACCCTGGTTTTCTCTGTGTTTACCCTCCACTACAACCCTGGTTGTCTCTGTGTTTACCCTCCACTACAACCCTGGTTGTCTCTGTGTTTACCCTCCACTACAACCCTGGTTGTCTCTGTTTACCCTCTACTACAACCCTGGTTGTCTCTGTGTTTACCCTCCACTACAACCCTGGTTGTCTCTGTGTTTACCCTCTACTACAACCCTGGTTGTCTCTGTGTTTACCCTCCACTACAACCCTGGTTGTCTCTGTGTTTACCCTCCACTACAACTCTGGTTGTCTCTGTGTTTACCCTCCACTACAACCCTGGTTGTCTCTGTGTTTACCCTCCACTACAACCCTGGTTGTCTCTGTGTTTACCCTCTACTACAACCCTGGTTGTCTGTCTGTTTACCCTCCACTACAACCCTGGTTGTCTCTGTGTTTACCCTCCACTACAACCCTGGTTGTCTCTTTGTTTACCCTCCACTACAACCCTGGTTGTCTCTGTGGTTACCCTCCTGTTACGAATCCCTTTTGGCCCGACAGTCTAGGGGGGATGGTAGTGAGACCCGTAACATAACTCATGTAAATTATAACAGTGACAAAGTAAAAGTGAACGAAATAACCACGACATCCGAAATAATACCGTCAAACTCAGGGTTTATTTCTAAACACACGGTAATGGGGGGAGCAGGAAAAAGGGGCTGAGCTGGACCCAAGGAAAGAAACAATAAGTATTCAAAACACCCCTAAGCTAGACTAGCCTATTTCAACAACAGCTAACTAACTAACCAAAAATACAGTGGGTGGTCCGCCCAGTTCTAACTAGTGTGTTTTAACAAAGTTTACCTACGGGTAGTGTATGCCCATGGGCGACTTGTCTTGGTTTCCCCCTTTTCCCACCAGCAACAAACAAACACCATAACCAAAACAATACTCACAGGTGATGACAAAGTGCTATGGAGGTGCTCAAACAAAAGAGAGGTTAATTAATACACAGAGAGCGCGTGCAAAACAGAGGTCTACAAACATGGCATTTACAAAGATTGAGCTCTCCTGAAATCTACAAGAACAGCGATCTACCAACATAGCATTACAAAGATTGAGCTCTCCTGAAATCTACCAAGAACAGCTATCTACCAACATGGTATTACAAAGATTGAGCTTGAAATCTATATAGAACAGAGATCTACCAACATAGCATTACAAAGATTGAGCTCTAGAGCAAACAAATGATAGGGTTTTTAAACCAAGGGAAAGGAACTGTGATAGGGTAGGAAACAGGAGGAGGTGTGTCTTCTGATTGATGGGTTGATTGTTGACTGATTGGGGAGTAATGATTTTCACCTGTGAGGGGAGAAGGAGAGAAAAGAACACACACAGGATACACACAGACACAGGATACCTGTATCCGTAACACCTCCACTACAACCCTGGTTGTCTCTGTTTACCCTCTACTACAACCCTGGATGTCTCTGTGTTTACCCTCCACTACAACCCTGGTTATGTCTGTGTTTACCCTCCACTACAACCCTGGTTGTCTCTGTGTTTACCCTCCACTACAACCCTGGTTGTCTCTGTTTACCCTCCACTACAACCCTGGTTGTCTCTGTGTTTACCCTCCACTACAACCCTGGTTGTCTCTGTTTACCCTCCACTACAACCCTGGTTGTCTCTGTGTTTACCCTCCACTACAACCCTGGTTGTCTCTGTGTTTACCCTCCACTACAACCCTGGTTGTCTCTGTTTTTACCCTCCACTACAACCCTGGTTGTCTCTGTGTTTACCCTCCACTACAACCCTGGTTGTCTCTGTGTTTACCCTCCACTACAACCCTGGTTGTCTCTGTGTTTACCCTCCACTACAACCCTGGTTGTCTCTGTGTTTACCCTCCACTACAACCCTGGTTGTCACTGTGTTTACCCTCCACTACAACCCTGGTTGTCTCTGTGTTTACCCTCCACTACAACCCTGGTTGTCTCTGTGTTTACCCTCCACTACAACCCTGGTTGTCTCTGTTTACCCTCTACTACAACCCTGGTTGTCTCTGTGTTTACCCTCCACTACAACCCTGGTTGTCTCTGTGTTTACCCTCTACTACAACCCTGGTTGTCTCTGTGTTTACCCTCCACTACAACCCTGGTTGTCTCTGTGTTTACCCTCCACTACAACCCTGGTTGTCTCTGTGTTTACCCTCCACTACAACCCTGGTTGTCTCTGTGTTTACCCTCCACTACAACCCTTGTTGTCTCTGTGTTTACCCTCTACTACAACCCTGGTTGTCTGTCTGTTTACCCTCCACTACAACCCTGGTTGTCTCTGTGTTTACCCTCCACTACAACCCTGGTTGTCTCTGTGTTTCCCCTCGCTACAACCCTGGTTGTCTGTCTGTTTACCCTCCGCTACAACCCTGGTTGTCTCTGTGTTTACCCTCCACTACAACCCTGGTTGGCTCTGTGTTTACCCTCCACTACAACCCTGGTTGTCTCTGTGTTTACCCTCCACTACAACCCTGGTTTTCTCTGTGTTTACCCCCCACTACAACCCTGGTTGTCTCTGTGTTTACCCTCCACTACAACCCTGGTTGTCTCTGTGTTTACCCTCCACTACAACCCTGGTTGTCTCTGTGTTTACCCTCCACTACAACCCTGGTTGTCTCTGTTTACCCTCTACTACAACCCTGGTTGTCTCTGTGTTTACCCTCCACTACAACCCTGGTTGTCTCTGTGTTTACCCTCCACTACAACCCTGGTTGTCTCTGTTTACCCTCTACTACAACCCTGGTTGTCTCTGTGTTTACCCTCCACTACAACCCTGGTTGTCTCTGTGTTTACCCTCTACTACAACCCTGGTTGTCTCTGTGTTTACCCTCCACTACAACCCTGGTTGTCTCTGTGTTTACCCTCCACTACAACCCTGGTTGTCTCTGTGTTTACCCTCCACTACAACCCTGGTTGTCTCTGTGTTTACCCTCCACTACAACCCTGGTTGTCTCTGTGTTTACCCTCTACTACAACCCTGGTTGTCTGTCTGTTTACCCTCCACTACAACCCTGGTTGTCTCTGTGTTTACCCTCCACTACAACCCTGGTTGTCTCTGTGTTTACCCTCCGCTACAACCCTGGTTGTCTGTCTGTTTACCCTCCGCTACAACCCTGGTTGTCTCTGTGTTTACCCTCCACTACAACCCTGGTTGGCTCTGTGTTTACCCTCCACTACAACCCTGGTTGTCTCTGTGTTTACCCTCCACTACAACCCTGGTTTTCTCTGTGTTTACCCTCCACTACAACCCTGGTTGTCTCTGTGTTTACCCTCCACTACAACCCTGGTTGTCTCTGTGTTTACCCTCCACTACAACCCTGGTTGTCTCTGTGTTTACCCTCCACTACAACCCTGGTTGTCTCTGTTTACCCTCTACTACAACCCTGGTTGTCTCTGTGTTTACCCTCCACTACAACCCTGGTTGTCTCTGTGTTTACCCTCTACTACAACCCTGGTTGTCTCTGTGTTTACCCTCCACTACAACCCTGGTTGTCTCTGTGTTTACCCTCCACTACAACCCTGGTTGTCTCTGTGTTTACCCTCCGCTACAACCCTGGTTGTCTGTCTGTTTACCCTCCGCTACAACCCTGGTTGTCTCTGTGTTTACCCTCCACTACAACCCTGGTTGTCTCTGTGTTTACCCTCCACTACAACCCTGGCTGTCTCTGTGTTTACCCTCCACTACAACCCTGGTTGTCTCTGTGTTTACCCTCCACTACAACCCTGGTTGTCTCTGTTTACCCTCTACTACAACCCTGGTTGTCTCTGTGTTTACCCTCCACTACAACCCTGGTTGTCTCTGTGTTTACCCTCTACTACAACCCTGGTTGTCTCTGTGTTTACCCTCCACTACAACCCTGGTTGTCTCTGTGTTTACCCTCCACTACAACTCTGGTTGTCTCTGTGTTTACCCTCCACTACAACCCTTGTTGTCTCTGTGTTTACCCTCCACTGCAACCCTGGTTGTCTCTGTGTTTACCCTCTACTACAACCCTGGTTGTCTGTCTGTTTACCCTCCACTACAACCCTGGTTGTCTCTGTGTTTACCCTCCACTACAACCCTGGTTGTCTCTTTGTTTACCCTCCACTACAACCCTGGTTGTCTCTGTGGTTACCCTCCACTACAACCCTGGTTGTCTCTGTTTACCCTCTACTACAACCCTGGTTGTCTCTGTGTTTACCCTCCACTACAACCCTGGTTATGTCTGTGTTTACCCTCCACTACAACCCTGGTTGTCTCTGTGTTTACCCTCCACTACAACCCTGGTTGTCTCTGTTTACCCTCCACTACAACCCTGGTTGTCTCTGTGTTTACCCTCCACTACAACCCTGGTTGTCTCTGTTTACCCTCCACTACAACCCTGGTTGTCTCTGTGTTTACCCTCCACTACAACCCTGGTTGTCTCTGTGTTTACCCTCCACTACAACCCTGGTTGTCTCTGTTTTTACCCTCCACTACAACCCTGGTTGTCTCTGTGTTTACCCTCCACTACAACCCTGGTTGTCTCTGTGTTTACCCTCCACTACAACCCTGGTTGTCTCTGTGTTTACCCTCCACTACAACCCTGGTTGTCTCTGTGTTTACCCTCCACTACAACCCTGGTTGTCACTGTGTTTACCCTCCACTACAACCCTTGTTGTCTCTGTGTTTACCCTCCACTACAACCCTGGTTGTCTCTGTGTTTACCCTCCACTACAACCCTGGTTGTCTCTGTTTACCCTCTACTACAACCCTGGTTGTCTCTGTGTTTACCCTCCACTACAACCCTGGTTGTCTCTGTGTTTACCCTCTACTACAACCCTGGTTGTCTCTGTGTTTACCCTCCACTACAACCCTGGTTGTCTCTGTATTTACCCTCCACTACAACCCTGGTTGTCTCTGTGTTTACCCTCCACTACAACCCTGGTTGTCTCTGTGTTTACCCTCCACTACAACCCTGGTTGTCTCTGTGTTTACCCTCTACTACAACCCTGGTTGTCTGTCTGTTTACCCTCCACTACAACCCTGGTTGTCTCTGTGGTTACCCTCCACTACAACCCTGGTTGTCTCTGTTTACCCTCTACTACAACCCTGGTTGTCTCTGTGTTTACCCTCCACTACAACCCTGGTTATGTCTGTGTTTACCCTCCACTACAACCCTGGTTGTCTCTGTGTTTACCCTCCACTACAACCCTGGTTGTCTCTGTTTACTCTCCACTACAACCCTGGTTGTCTCTGTGTTTACCCTCCACTACAACCCTGGTTGTCTCTGTTTACCCTCCACTACAACCCTGGTTGTCTCTGTGTTTACCCTCCACTACAACCCTGGTTGTCTCTGTGTTTACCCTCCACTACAACCCTGGTTGTCTCTGTGGTTACCCTCCACTACAACCCTGGTTGTCTCTCTGTTTACCCTCTACTACAACCCTGGTTATGTCTGTGTGTTTACCCTCCACTACAACCCTGGTTGTCTCTGTGGTTACCCTCCACTACAACCCTGGTTGTCTCTCTGTTTACCCTCTACTACAACCCTGGTTGTCTCTTTGTTTACCCTCCACTACAACCCTGGTTTTCTCTGTGTTTACCCTCTACTACAACCCTGGTTATGTCTGTGTGTTTACCCTCCACTACATCCCTGGTTGTCTCTGTGTTTACCTCTATTACAACCCTGGTTGTCTCTGTGTTTTCCCTCCACTACAACCCTGGTTGTCTCTGTGTTTACCCTCCACTACAACCCTGGTTGTCTCTGTGTTTACCCTCTACTACAACCCTGGTTGTCTCTGTGTTTACCCTCCACTACAACCCTGGTTGTCTCTTTGTTTACCCTCCACTACAACCCTGGTTGTCTCTGTGGTTACCCTCCACTACAACCCTGGTTGTCTCTCTGTTTACCCTCTACTACAACCCTGGTTATGTCTGTGTGTTTACCCTCCACTACAACCCTGGTTGTCTCTGTGGTTACCCTCCACTACAACCCTGGTTGTCTCTCTGTTTACCCTCTACTACAACCCTGGTTGTCTCTTTGTTTACCCTCCACTACAACCCTGGTTGTCTCTGTGTTTACCCTCTACTACAACCCTGGTTATGTCTGTGTGTTTACCCTCCACTACATCCCTGGTTGTCTCTTTGTTTACCCTCTACTACAACCCTGGTTATGTCTGTGTGTTTACCCTCCACTTCAACCCTGGTTGTCTCTGTGTTTACCTCTATTACAACCCTGTTTGTCTCTGTGTTTACCCTCCACTACAACCCTGGTTGTCTCTGTGTTTACCCTCCACTACAACCCTGGTTGTCTCTGTGTTTACCCTCTACTACAACCCTGGTTGTCTCTGTGTTTACCCTCCACTACAACCCTGGTTGTCTCTTTGTTTACCCTCCACTACAACCCTGGTTGTCTGTCTGTTTACCCTCCACTACAACCCTGGTTGTCTGTCTGTTTACCCTCTACTACAACCCTGGTTATGTCTGTGTGTTTACCCTCCACTACAACCCTGGTTGTCTCTGAGTTTACCCTCCACTACAACCCTGGTTGTCTCTGTGTTTACCCTCCACTACAACCCTGGTTGTCTCTGTGTTTACCCTCCGCTACAACCCTGGTTGTCTGTCTGTTTACCCTCCGCTACAACCCTGGTTGTCTCTGTGTTTACCCTCCACTACAACCCTGGTTGTCTCTGTGTTTACCCTCCACTACAACCTTGGTTGTCTCTGTGTTTACCCTCCACTACAACCCTGGTTGTCTCTTTGTTTACCCTCCACTACAATCCTGGTTGTCTCTGTGGTTACCCTCCACTACAACCCTGGTTGTCTCTCTGTTTACCCTCTACTACAACCCTGGTTATGTCTGTGTGTTTACCCTCCACTACAACCCTGGTTGTCTCTGTGGTTACCCTCCACTACAACCCTGGTTGTCTCTCTGTTTACCCTCTACTACAACCCTGGTTGTCTCTTTGTTTACCCTCCACTACAACCCTGGTTGTCTCTGTGTTTACCCTCTACTACAACCCTGGTTGTCTCTCTGTTTACCCTCTACTACAACCCTGGTTGTCTCTTTGTTTACCCTCCACTACAACCCTGGTTGTCTCTGTGTTTACCCTCTACTACAACCCTGGTTATGTCTGTGTGTTTACCCTCCACTACATCCCTGGTTGTCTTTTTGTTTACCCTTTACTACAACCCTGGTTATGTCTGTGTGTTTACCCTCCACTACAACCCTGGTTGTCTCTGTGTTTACCCTCCACTACAACCCTGGTTGTCTCTGTGTTTACTCTCCACTACAACCCTGGTTGTCTCTGTGTTTACCCTCTACTACAACCCTGGTTGTCTCTGTGTTTACCCTCCACTACAACCCTTGTTGTCTCTTTGTTTATCCTCCACTACAACCCTGGTTGTCTGTCTGTTTACCCTCCACTACAACCCTGGTTGTCTGTCTGTTTACCCTCTACTACAACCCAGGTTATGTCTGTGTGTTTACCCTCCACTACAACCCTGGTTGTCTCTGAGTTTACCCTCCACTACAACCCTGGTTGTCTCTGTGTTTACCCTCCACTACAACCCTGGTTGTCTCTGTGTTTACCCTCCTCTACAACCCTGGTTGTCTGTCTGTTTACCCTCCACTACAACCCTGGTTGTCTGTCTGTTTACCCTCTACTACAACCCTGGTTGTCTCTGTGTTTACCCTCCGCTACAACCCTAGTTGTCTCTGTGTTTACCCTCCACTACAACCCTGGTTGTCTCTTTGTTTACCCTCCACTACAACCCTGGTTGTCTGTCTGTTTACCCTCTACTACAACCCTGGTTGTCTGTCTGTTTACCCTCCACTACAACCCTGGTTGTCTCTGTGTTTACCCTCTACTACAACCCTGGTTATGTCTCTCTGTTTACCCTCCACTACAACCCTGGTTGTCTCTGTGTTTACCCTCTACTACAACCCTGGTTGTCTCTGTTTACCCTCTACTATAACCCTGGTTGTCTCTGTGTTTACCCTCTACTACAACCCTGGTTATGTCTGTGTGTTTACCCTCCACTACAACCCTGGTTGTCTCTGTTTACCCTCCACTACAACCCTGGTTGTCTCTGTTTACCCTCTACTACAACCCTGGTTGTCTCTGTGTTTACCCCAGAGCGGACTGGCCACGGGACCAGTGTGCCTCTACCTACTTCCCTAAGTTCAGGAACGGGTGGGAGCCCCCAGCTGAGCTGTTCAGGACCGCCCCATGGGAGACAGAGGGATCAGGAGAACCTCCCATGTCCTTCATGTCCCACCCCATGTCCCCACACAAGTCAGAAGAGGTGAGAGGGAGGAAGATTGATCAGTAGGAAAACAGCTGTAGTAATTTCTGGACCGCTGTTCGTTTCAGTCCTTATAGTAGACCACTGTTAGTTCTTCATTTGTTTGTTTACATTTCTTCTCGCTTATAAGCTCTTGGTTTGCAAAACAGGTTTGAATACTTTGAGCACAGGGTGTTAGGATAGTCAGACACACACAGTACCATTCCATATCATCACTTTACAATGATAATAAAATCCTCTCATTTTCAGTTTTTCGGAACCCAGTCTTCCAGCTCATCAAATGGGTGAGTTTATGATATTTCTAGTTAATGTGATTCTACATTACAACACACTGCTACTTTTCTCATTGTTGTTACTTCTTTTTATTTAATTTGATTTAACTTTGTTGTTTCTTGAGCTGCATTGTAATCTGTACACATGTTAAGACTGTTTGTTGTTTGTGACTCTGTGACATTTGTCTCCTGTCTCAGGTCCTACAATGGTCTGGCGTCCTCGTCCCGTAAATATGCTAAGATCTGCTACCACTTTGTGGCCCGCAACGCCAACGAACTGTCAGTACTGCAGGACGAGGTGGTGGAGGTACGACATCTATATTATAATACTGTCAGTACTGCAGGACGAGGTGGTAGAGGTACGACATCTATATTATAATACTGTCAGTACTGCAGGACGAGGTGGTAGAGGTACGACATCTATATTATAATACTGTCAGTACTGCAGGACGAGGTGGTGGAGGTACGACATCTATATTATAATACTGTCAGTACTGCAGGACGAGGTGGTAGAGGTACGACATCTATATTATAATACTGTCAGTACTGCAGGACGAGGTGGTAGAGGTACGACATCTATATTATAATACTGTCAGTACTGCAGGACGAGGTGGTAGAGGTACGACATCTATATTATAATACTGTCAGTACTGCAGGACGAGGTGCTAGAGGTACGACATCTATATTATAATACTGTCAGTACTGCAGGACGAGGTGGTAGAGGTACGACATCTATATTATAATACTGTCAGTACTGCAGGACGAGGTGCTGAAGGTACGACATCTATATTATAATACTGTCAGTACTGCAGGACGAGGTGGTAGAGGTACGACATCTATATTATAATACTGTCAGTACTGCAGGACGAGGTGGTAGAGGTACGACATCTATATTATAATACTGTCAGTACTGCAGGACGAGGTGCTAGAGGTACGACATCTATATTATAATACTGTCAGTACTGCAGGACGAGGTGGTAGAGGTACGACATCTATATTATAATACTGTCAGTACTGCAGGACGAGGTGGTGGAGGTACGACATCTATATTATAATACTGTCAGTACTGCAGGACGAGGTGGTGGAGGTACGACATCTATATTATAATACTGTCAGTACTGCAGGACGAGGTGGTAGAGGTACGACATCTATATTATAATACTGTCAGTACTGCAGGACGAGGTGGTAGAGGTACGACATCTATATTATAATACTGTCAGTACTGCAGGACGAGGTGGTAGAGGTACGACATCTATATTATAATACTGTCAGTACTGCAGGACGAGGTGGTAGAGGTACGACATCTATATTATAATACTGTCAGTACTGCAGGACGAGGTGGTAGAGGTACGACATCTATATTATAATACTGTCAGTACTGCAAGACGAGGTGGTAGAGGTACGACATCTATATTATAATACTGTCAGTACTGCAGGACGAGGTGCTAGAGGTACGACATCTATATTATAATACTGTCAGTACTGCAGGACGAGGTGGTAGAGGTACGACATCTATATTATAATACTGTCAGTACTGCAGGACGAGGTGCTAGAGGTACGACATCTATATTATAATACTGTCAGTACTGCAGGACGAGGTGGTAGAGGTACGACATCTATATTATAATACTGTCAGTACTGCAGGACGAGGTGGTAGAGGTACGACATCTATATTATAATACTGTCAGTACTGCAGGACGAGGTGGTAGAGGTACGACATCTATATTATAATACTGTCAGTACTGCAGGACGAGGTGGTAGAGGTACGACATCTATATTATAATACTGTCAGTACTGCAGGACGAGGTGCTGGAGGTACGACATCTATATTATAACACTGTCAGTACTGCAGGACGAGGTGGTAGAGGTACGACATCTATATTATAATACTGTCAGTACTGCAGGACGAGGTGGTAGAGGTACGACATCTATATTATAATACTGTCAGTACTGCAGGACGAGGTGCTGGAGGTACGACATCTATATTATAATACTGTCAGTACTGCAGGACGAGGTGGTGGAGGTACGACATCTATATTATAATACTGTCAGTACTGCAGGACGAGGTGGTAGAGGTACGACATCTATATTATAATGCTGTCAGTACTGCAGGACGAGGTGGTAGAGGTACAACATCTATATTATAACACTGTCAGTACTGCAGGACGAGGTGGTAGAGGTACGACATCTATATTATAATACTGTCAGTACTGCAGGACGAGGTGCTAGAGGTACGACATCTATATTATAATACTGTCAGTACTGCAGGACGAGGTGGTAGAGGTACGACATCTATATTATAATACTGTCAGTACTGCAGGACGAGGTGCTGGAGGTACGACATCTATATTATAATACTGTCAGTACTGCAGGACGAGGTGGTGGAGGTACGACATCTATATTATAATACTGTCAGTACTGCAGGACGAGGTGGTAGAGGTACGACATCTATATTATAATACTGTCAGTACTGCAGGACGAGGTGGTAGAGGTACGACATCTATATTATAATACTGTCAGTACTGCAGGACGAGGTGGTAGAGGTACGACATCTATATTATAATACTGTCAGTACTGCAGGACGAGGTGGTAGAGGTACGACATCTATATTATAATACTGTCAGTACTGCAGGACGAGGTGGTAGAGGTACGACATCTATATTATAATACTGTCAGTACTGCAGGACGAGGTGGTAGAGGTACGACATCTATATTATAATACTGTCAGTACTGCAGGACGAGGTGCTAGAGGTACGACATCTATATTATAATACTGTCAGTACTGCAGGACGAGGTGGTAGAGGTACGACATCTATATTATAATACTGTCAGTACTGCAGGACGAGGTGCTAGAGGTACGACATCTATATTATAATACTGTCAGTACTGCAGGACGAGGTGGTAGAGGTACGACATCTATATTATAATACTGTCAGTACTGCAGGACGAGGTGGTAGAGGTACGACATCTATATTATAATACTGTCAGTACTGCAGGACGAGGTGGTAGAGGTACGACATCTATATTATAATACTGTCAGTACTGCAGGACGAGGTGGTAGAGGTACGACATCTATATTATAATACTGTCAGTACTGCAGGACGAGGTGCTGGAGGTACGACATCTATATTATAATACTGTCAGTACTGCAGGACGAGGTGGTGGAGGTACGACATCTATATTATAATACTGTCAGTACTGCAGGACGAGGTGGTAGAGGTACGACATCTATATTATAATACTGTCAGTACTGCAGGACGAGGTGGTAGAGGTACGACATCTATATTATAACACTGTCAGTACTGCAGGACGAGGTGGTAGAGGTACGACATCTATATTATAATACTGTCAGTACTGCAGGACGAGGTGCTAGAGGTACGACATCTATATTATAATACTGTCAGTACTGCAGGACGAGGTGGTAGAGGTACGACATCTATATTATAATACTGTCAGTACTGCAGGACGAGGTGCTGGAGGTACGACATCTATATTATAATACTGTCAGTACTGCAGGACGAGGTGCTAGAGGTACGACATCTATATTATAATACTGTCAGTACTGCAGGACGAGGTGGTAGAGGTACGACATCTATATTATAATACTGTCAGTACTGCAGGACGAGGTGGTAGAGGTACGACATCTATATTATAATACTGTCAGTACTGCAGGACGAGGTGGTAGAGGTACGACATCTATATTATAATACTGTCAGTACTACAGGACGAGGTGGTAGAGGTACGACATCTATATTATAATACTGTCAGTACTGCAGGACGAGGTGGTAGAGGTACGACATCTATATTATAATACTGTCAGTACTGCAGGACGAGGTGCTGAAGGTACGACATCTATATTATAATACTGTCAGTACTGCAGGACGAGGTGGTAGAGGTACGACATCTATATTATAATACTGTCAGTACTGCAGGACGAGGTGGTGGAGGTACGACATCTATATTATAATACTGTCAGTACTGCAGGACGAGGTGGTAGAGGTACGACATCTATATTATAATACTGTCAGTACTGCAGGACGAGGTGGTAGAGGTACGACATCTATATTATAATACTGTCAGTACTGCAGGACGAGGTGGTGGAGGTACGACATCTATATTATAATACTGTCAGTACTGCAGGACGAGGTGCTAGAAGTACAACATCTATATTATAATACTGTCAGTACTGCAGGACGAGGTGGTAGAGGTACGACATCTATGTTATAATACTGTCAGTACTGCAGGACGAGGTGGTAGAGGTATGACATCTATATTATAATACTGTCAGTACTGCAGGACGAGGTGGTAGAGGTACGACATCTATATTATAATACTGTCAGTACTGCAGGACGAGGTGCTGGAGGTATGACATCTATATTATAATACTGTCAGTACTGCAGGACGAGGTGCTAGAGGTACAACATCTATATTATAATACTGTCAGTACTACAGGACGAGGTGGTAGAGGTACGACATCTATATTATAATACTGTCAGTACTGCAGGACGAGGTGGTAGAGGTACGACATCTATATTATAATACTGTCAGTACTGCAGGACGAGGTGGTGGAGGTACGACATCTATATTATAATACTGTCAGTACTGCAGGACGAGGTGGTAGAGGTATGACATCTATATTATAATACTGTCAGTACTGCAGGACGAGGTGGTAGAGGTACGACATCTATATTATAATACTGTCAGTACTGCAGGACGAGGTGCTGGAGGTATGACATCTATATTATAATACTGTCAGTACTGCAGGACGAGGTGCTAGAGGTACAACATCTATATTATAATACTGTCAGTACTACAGGACGAGGTGGTAGAGGTACGACATCTATATTATAATACTGTCAGTACTGCAGGACGAGGTGGTAGAGGTACGACATCTATATTATAATACTGTCAGTACTGCAGGACGAGGTGGTGGAGGTACGACATCTATATTATAATACTGTCAGTACTGCAGGACGAGGTGGTGGAGGTACGACATCTATATTATAATACTGTCAGTACTACAGGACGAGGTGGTAGAGGTACGACATCTATATTATAATACTGTCAGTACTGCAGGACGAGGTGGTGGAGGTACGACATCTATATTATAATACTGTCAGTACTGCAGGACGAGGTGCTAGAGGTACGACATCTATATTATAATACTGTCAGTACTGCAGGACGAGGTGGTAGAGGTACGACATCTATATTATAATACTGTCAGTACTGCAGGACGAGGTGCTGGAGGTACGACATCTATATTATAATACTGTCAGTACTGCAGGACGAGGTGGTAGAGGTACGACATCTATATTATAATACTGTCAGTACTGCAGGACGAGGTGCTAGAGGTACGACATCTATATTATAATACTGTCAGTACTGCAGGACGAGGTGGTAGAGGTACGACATCTATATTATAATACTGTCAGTACTGCAGGACGAGGTGCTAGAGGTACGACATCTATATTATAATACTGTCAGTACTGCAGGACGAGGTGGTAGAGGTACGACATCTATATTATAATACTGTCAGTACTGCAGGACGAGGTGGTAGAGGTACGACATCTATATTATAATACTGTCAGTACTGCAGGACGAGGTGCTAGAGGTACGACATCTATATTATAATACTGTCAGTACTGCAGGACGAGGTGGTGGAGGTACGACATCTATATTATAATACTGTCAGTACTGCAGGACGAGGTGGTAGAGGTACGACATCTATATTATAATACTGTCAGTACTGCAGGACGAGGTGCTAGAGGTACGACATCTATATTATAATACTGTCAGTACTGCAGGACGAGGTGGTAGAGGTACGACATCTATATTATAATACTGTCAGTACTGCAGGACGAGGTGCTAGAGGTACGACATCTATATTATAATACTGTCAGTACTGCAGGACGAGGTGCTGGAGGTACGACATCTACAGTTGAAGTCGGAAGTTTACATACACTTAGGTTGGAGTCATTAAAACTTGCTTTTCAATCACTCCACACATTTCTTGTTAACAAACTATAGTTTTGGCAAGTCGGTTAGGACATCTACTTTGTGCATGACACAAGTCATTTTTCCAGCAATTGTTTAAACAGCTTGGAAAATTCCACAAAATTATGTCATGGCTTTAGAAGCATCTGATAGGCTAATTGACATCATTTGAGTCAATTGGAGATGTACCTGTGGATTTATTTCATGGCATACCTTCAAACTCAGTGCCTCTTTTGCTTGACATCATTGGAAAATCAAAAGAAATCAGTCAAGACTTCAGAAAAAAAATTGTAGACCTCCTCAAGTCTGGTTCATCCTTGGGAGCAATTTCCAAACGTCTGAAGGTACCACGTTCATCTGTACACACAATAGTAAACAAGTATAAACACCATGGGACCACGCAGCCGTCATACCGCTCAGGAAGGAGACGCGTTCTGTCTCCTAGAGATGAACGTACTTTGGTGCAAAAAGTGCATATCAATCCCAGAACAACAGCAAAGGACCCTGTGAAGATGCTGGAGGAAACAGGTACAAAAGTATGTATATCCACAGTAAAGCAAGTTCTATATCGCCATAACCTGAAAGGCCGCTCAGCAAGGAAGAAACCACTGCTCCAAAACTGCCATAAAAATCCAGACTACGATTTGCAACTGCACATGGGGACAAAGATCCTACTTTTTGTAGAAATTTCCTTTGGTCTGATAAAACAAAAGTAGAACTGTTTGACCATAATGAACATCGTTTTGTTTGGAGGAAAAAGGGGGAGGCTTGCAAGCCGAAGAACACCATCCCATCCGTGAAGCACGGGGGTGGCAGCATCATGTTGTGGGGGTGCTTTGGGGCAGGAGGGACTGGTGCACTTCACAAAATAGATGGCATCATGAAAATCATGAAAACATCTCAAGACATCAGTCATGAAGTTAAAGCTTGGTTGCAAATGGGTCTTCCAAATGGACAAGGACCCCAAGCATACTTCCAAAGTTGTGGCAAAATGGCTTAAGGACAACAAAGTCAAGGTATTGGAGTGGCCATCACAAAGCCCTGACCTCAATCCTATAGAAAATGTGTGTGCAGAACTGAAAAAGCGTGTGCGAGCAAGGAGGCCTACAAACCTGACTCAGTTACACCAGCTCTGTCAGGAGGAATGGGCCAAACTTCATCCAACTTATTGGGTGAAACTTGTGGAAGGCTACCCGAAACGTTTCACCAAAGTTAAACAATTTAAAGGCAATGCTACCAAATACTAATTGAGTGTATGTAAACTTCTGACCCACTGGGAATGTGATGAAAGAAATAAAAACTGAAATAAATAATTTGCTACTATTATTCTGACATTTCACATTCTTAAAATAAAGTGGTGATCCTAACTGACCTAAGACAGGGAATTTCTACTAGGATTAAATGTCAGGAATTGTGAAAAACTGAGTTTAAATGTATTTGGCGAAAGGTGAATGTAAACTTCTGACTTCAACTGTATAAACTGGCAGCGACTTAGACCGCTTGACCACCAGATAAGAT
>NC_092150.1:4706238-4798738 GCF_045791955.1 Oncorhynchus clarkii lewisi
GTTACCTCATGGTGTTATCATGCTCTATGACCTGGTCATCAGTTACCTCAGGGTGTTATCATGCTATATGACCTGGTCATCAGTTACCTCGTGGTGTTATCATGACCTGGTCATCAGTTACCTCATGATGTTATCATGCTATATGACCTGGTCATCAGTTACCTCATGGTGTTATCATGCTATATGACCTGGTCATCAGTTACCTCAGGGTGTTATCATGCTATATGACCTGGTCATCAGTTACCTCATGGTGTTATCTTGCTATATGACCTGGTCATCAGTTACCTCATGGTGTTATCATGACCTGGTCATCAGTTACCTCATGGTGTTATCATGACCTGGTCATCAGTTACCTCATGGTGTTATCATGACCTGGTCATCAGTTACCTCATGGTGTTATCATGCTATATGACCTGGTCATCAGTTACCTCATGGTGTTATCATGACCTGGTCATCAGTTACCTCATGGTGTTATCATGACCTGGTCATCAGTTACCTCATGGTGTTATCATGCTATATGACCTGGTCATCAGTTACCTCATGGTGTTATCATGACCTGGTCATCAGTTACCTCATGGTGTTATCATGACCTGGTCATCAGTTACCTCATGGTGTTATCATGACCGGGTCATCAGTTACCTCATGGTGTTATCATGCTATATGACCTGGTCATCAGTTACCTCATGGTGTTATCATGCTATATGACCTGGTCACCAGTTACCTCATGGTGTTATCATGCTATATGACCTGGTCATTAGTTACCTCATGGTGTTATCATGTATATGGTCTTCAATGAGATACTGTACATAAGTGTACTATTAGTAATCAGGTTATACCCATGTCAGGTTATGGAGCATTATGGGTAATGTAGTCTCTGTTCCCTACAGGACAGTGGAGTGTCTGGGTGTAGAGCATTGTGGGTAATGTAGTCTCTGTTCACTACAGGACAATGGATTGTCTGGGTATATAGCATTGTGGGTAATGTAGTCTCTGTTCCCCACAGGATGGCGGATTGTCTGGGTATAGAGCATTATGGGTAATGTAGTCTTTGTTCCCTACAGGACGGTGGAGAGTCTGGCTATAGAGCATTATGGGTAATGTAGTCTTTGTTCTCTACAGGACGGTGGATTGTCTGGGGATCCTGACAGGTGCTCAGCTCTTCTCTCTGAACAAGGAGGAACTGAAGGCAGTGTGTGGAGATGAAGGAGCCAGGGTCTACAGCCAGACCACCGTGCAGAAAGCCCAGCTAGAGGTCTGTTTCATATACACACATATACACACACGCCCTCATATACACACACACACACACTCACACTCACATATACACTACCGTTCAAAAGTTTGGGGTCACATAGAAATGCCCTTGTCTTTGAAAGAAAAGCTCATTTTTTTGTCCATTAAAATAACATCAAATTGATCAGAAATACAGTGTAGACATTATTAATGTTGTAAATGACTATTGTAGGTGGAAACGGCTGATTTTTTAAATGGAATATCTACATAGGAGTACAGAGGCCGTTTATCAGCAACCATCACTCCTGTGTTTCAACGGCACGTTGTGTTAGCTAATCCAAGTTTATCATTTTAAAAGGCTAATTGATCATTAGAAAACCCTTTTGCCATTGTGTTAGCAGAGCTGACAACCTCTGTCCTGATTAAAGAAGCAATAAAACTGGCCTTTAGAATAGTTGAGTATCTGGAGCATCAGCATTTGTGGGTTCGATTACAGGCTCAAAATGGCCAGAAACAAATAACTTTCTTCTGAAACTTGTCAGTCTATTCTTGTTCTGAGAAATGAAGGCTATTCCATGCGAGCAATTGCCAAGAAATTGAAGATCTCGTTCAACGCTGTGTACTCCTCCCTTCACAGAACAGCGCAAACTGGCGCTAACCAGAATAGAAAGAGGTGTGGGAGGCCCCGGTGCACAACTGAGCAAGAGGACAAGTACATTAGAGTGTCTAGTTTGAGAAACAGATGCCTCACAAGTCCTCAACTGGCAGCTTCATTAAATAGTACCCGCAAAACACCGGTCTCAACGTCAACAGTGAAGAGGCGACTCCGGGATGCTGGACTTCTAGGCAGAGTTGCAAAGAAAAAGCCACATCTCAGACTGGCCAATAAAAATAAAAGATTAAGATGGGAAAACAAACACAGACACTGGACAGAGGAAGATTGGGAAAACAAGTGTTATGGACAGACGAATCTAAACTTGAGGTGTTCAGATCACAAAGAAGAACATTTGTGAGATGCAGAAAAAATGAAAAGATGCTGGAGGAGTGCTTGACGGCATCTGTGAAGCATGGTGAAGGAAATGTGTTGGTCTGAGGGTGTTTTTGTGGTGGTAAAGTGGGAGATTTGTTCAGGGTAAAAGGGATCTTGAAGATGGAAGGCTATCACTCCATTTTGCAACGCCATGCCATACCCTGTGGACGGCGCTTAATTGGAGCCAATTTCCTCCTTCAACAGGACAATGACCCAAAGCACAGCTCCAAACTACACAATAGCTATTTAGGGAAGAAGCAGTCAGCTGGTATTCTGTCTATAATGGAGTGGCCAGCACAGTCACCGGATCTCAACCCTATTGAGCTGTTGTGGGAGCAGCTTGACCGTATGGTAACTATGTAGGGAGCCAGCAGTCAGCTGGTATTCTGTCTATAATGGAGTGGCCAGCACAGTCACCGGATCTCAACCCTATTGAGCTGTTGTGGGAGCAGCTTGACCGTATGGTACGTAAGAAGTGCCCATCAAGACAATCCATCTTGTGGGAGGTGCTTCAGGAAGCATGGGGTGAAATCTCTTCAGATTACCTCAACAGATTGACAACTAGAATGCCAAAGGGCAGTAATTGCTGCAAATGGAGGATTATTTGACGAAAGCAAAGTTTGAAGGACACAATTATTATTTCAATTAAAAATAATTATTTATAACCTTGTCAACATCTTGACTATATTTCCTATTCATTTTGCAACTGATTTCTAAGTGATAGTGTATATATACATACACACACACACACACACACACATACAGTACACACACATACAGTACACACACGTGCACACACACACGTGCACACACACACACACACACACATACTTACACACACACATACACACACACACACATACTTACACACATGCATACACACACAAACACGTACAGTACACACATGTGCACACACACACACACACACATACACACACACATGCATACACACACACACACTCACGTACAGTACACTCACACGCACACACTTAGGCACACACACACACATACACACACACATGCATACACACACACACACTCACGTACAGTACACTCACACGCACACACTTAGGCACACACACACACATACACACACACACATGCATACACACACATACACTCACGTACAGTACACTCACACGTACACACTTACGCACACACACACACATACACACACACATGCATACACACACATACACTCACGTACAGTACACTCACACGCACACACTTAGGCACACACACACACATACACGCACACATGCATACACACACATACACTCACGTACAGTACACTCACACGTACACACTTACGCACACACACACACATACACACACACATACACACACACATGCATACACACACATACACTCACGTACAGTACACTCACACGCACACACTTAGGCACACACACACACATACACGCACACATGCATACACACACACACACACACATACTCCTTGTGTGGCTGTTTTAAGGCTTTGAGACCCACATTTGTCTTTTTATAGTTAAGTGGCTAGATACATGTACTGATACAAATACACATACACTGAACAAAAATATAAATGCTAAGTGTTAGATCCATGTTTCATGAGCTGAAATAAGATCCCAGACATTTTCCATTTTTCACAAGAAGGTTATTTGTCTCAAATGTTGTGCACAAATATGTTTACATCCCTGTTAGTGAACGTTTCTCCTTTGCCAAGATAATCCATCCACCTGACAGGTGTGACATATCAAGAACCTGATTAAACAGCATGATCATTACACAGGTGCACCTTGTGCTGGGGACAATAAAAAGGCCACTCTAAAATGTGCAGTTTTGTCACACAACACAATGCCACTGATGTCTCAAGTTTTGAGTGAGCGTACAGTTGGCATGTTGACTGCAGGAATGTCCACCGGAGCTGTTACCAGAGAATGTAATGTTCATTTCTCTACCATAAGCCACCTCCAATGTCGTTTTAGAGAATTTCGCAGTACGTCCAACCGGCCTCACAACCGCAGGTCATGTGAAACCCCACCAGCCCAGGATCTCCACATCAGGCTTCTCTACCTGCGGGATGGTCTGAGACCAGCCACTGGACAGCTGATTAAACTGTGTGTTTGCACAACTGAAGAATTTCCGCACAAACTGGACAGAAACTGTCTCAGGGAAGCTCATCTGCGTGCCCGTTGTCCTCACCGGGTTCTTGACCTGACTGCAGTTCAGCGTCGTAACCAACTTCAGTGGGTAAATTATCACCTTCGATGGCCAATGGCAACGCTGGAGAAGTGCGCTCTTCATGGATGAATCCCAGTTTCAACTGTAACAGACAGATGGTACCGTGTATGGCGTTGTGTAGACGAGCGGTTTGCTGATGTCAACGTTGTGAACAGAGCGCCCCATGGTGGGGTTATGGTATGGGCAGGCATAAGGTACGGACAATAAACACAATTGCATTTTATCAATTGCAATTTGAATGCATAGAGATACCGTGATGAGATCCTGAGGGCCCATTGTCGTGCCATTCATCCGCCTCCATCACCTCATGTTTCAGCATGTTTAATGCATGACCCATGTCTCAAGGATCTGTACATAATTCCTGGAAGCTGAAAATGTCCCAGTTCTTCCATTGCCTGCATACTTGCCAGACACGATACCAGTTGAGCATGTTGGGGATGCTCTGGATTGACGTGTATGACAGCGATTTCCAGTTCCCGCCAATATCCAGCAACTTCGCACAGCCGTTGAAGAGGAGTGGGACAACATTCTACAGACCACAATCAGCATCCTGATCAACTCTATGCGAAGGAGATGTGTCGCGCTGCATGAGGCAAATGGTGGTCACACCAGATACAGACTGGTTTTCTGATTCACGCCCCTACCTTTAAAAAAATATATATATATCTGTTATCAACAGATGCATGTCTGTATTCCCAGTCATGTTAATTCCATAGATTAGGGCCTAACTAATTCATCCCAATTGACTGATTTCCTTATATGAGCTGTAACTCAGTAAAATCTTAAAAAAATGTTGCATGTTGTGTTTCTCTTTTTGTTCAGTGTTTGTTGGGACGTGTGAAACTAAAGCCTGTATTACTGTTTTTCTAGAAGAGCAGTGGGGATTCAGAGCTCCAAGAGATCATGAGACGACGACAAGAGAAGATCGATGCCGGCAAGGACTGATCTGGACATGCTCACTGACTTTCAACCAATCACAGGCCAGCCTGGCTGACTGTCAACCAATCACAGCTTAGCATGGCTGGTTACCATAACAACCCTCTCCAGTACTAACCAACCAAAAGCCTTCCCCTCCCAAAGCGCCTACCCTTTCACAAACCAACTGGTTTTTTTTTTTTTGTCAGACAATTGACATTTAATATTGGCATGTACTATAAATGTTGTTATATACATTTTTTTTTATTTTATTGTATATTTATTTGTTATTGTTTTGTGAATGTGTATGTTTACTTCAATGATGTTCTCTGGTAATTATGACTGCTTCTCTGTCTGACACTAACCACGTTTCCATCCAAACATTTCATGCGGATGAATTACCTGACACATGAAAGAAGTTACGACGGGGCTTATGGAAACATTAAATACTGGTACATTTGTAGAAATGCCGAGCGTAAATTTGTTCGTTCGACATGGCGGGATCTTTTTTTGTGTCAGTAAAATTAATTATGCAAGAAATGGTGGTGGAAATGCCTTTATACTTAAATATTGATATAAATATATTGACGTTAACTTGGAGTCCTCCCCACTACGACTCGGGAAACCACGCAGTTTATTAGGCTACAGGGTGGTGATGAGCTTGATGCGCCTTTCCAAACCATATCGATGGTCTTATTCCAGTGACATGTTGATAGATACTTGGCTGCCGTTTGACAAAATGAAAAAAAAAAATATCGCTTTTATCCATAAATCATCTCATAATGCACTGCATTTGCGAGCTGTTGGCTAGAGACCAAAGTGGACACATTCGCTATATAACACATCTCTCTTCTTTTTGTGATAAAACCATCGAAGAGTTGAAAATGCGATGGAAACCCAATTAACTTCTATTGGGAATTTAACAGAAAAAGTATGTTTTATGTGATGAGGGACCATTAATATCTGGCCACTGTCTCTTAACTTTGTATCGTGATGAAGGACCATATTCATTTTGAGTGAGTATGTGTTTTCTGGCTTTTATGTCTCCCATGTTTTATCTCCAGGGATTTATTGAAGACATTTTTTTTGGGGGGGGGGGGGGGGGGGGTAAAATCAAATCCATAAAGGTTCTCAATGTATATTGTCAAATTGGATGTTAATGTTCACATAACGGATGATTCCAACCTACAGTAGTAGTACAATGTTATACCTTATAATAAGTAGTGCTGTATGTACGTTTTGAGTTTTCTGAATTTTATTCTCATATCCAGTCACTCATAATTGCAGCTGTTCAACTAAATACACTTCTGTAATTCAGTTTACATATTCTATATTATTAAATGCAATATCTGTAATTCAGTTTACATATTCTATATTACTAAATGCGGTACTGTAATTCAGCTTACATATTCTATATTACTAAATGCGGTACTCTAATTCAGCTTACATATTCTATATTACTAAATGTGATACTCTAATTCAGCTTATATATTCTATATTACTAAATGCGGTACTGTAATTCAGCTACATATTTCTATATTACTAAATGCGGTACTGTAATTCAGCTACATATTCTATATTACTAAATGTGGTACTGTAATTCAGCTACATATCCACGGTCTATATGAAGTACGCTTTACATGTACAATATTAATCCAATCCAATATTTCTGTTCTGTGTTCATGTTTTTTCCTCCAATAATAAACCCAAGGTCGAAATTCAAACTGATCTTTGTGGACAGTGCTCTGTTCCATGATTGACAGAGAACTGTACGGTTTATCACACACCCAGAGTAATCTGAAGTAGCGGAGAGTAGATAACTTGTGTTTTTTTTTTTTTAAATGTTTAACCCAGTGTCTTTTTTTAAAGGATATGATTAATGTAGTTGTGTAAATACAGCTAATTGGTGGTATAGAATTGGGAGAGAAAGTCTTAATAAAAAAATGAAAACGTAGTTGGTAGAGACCTTCTTCCATGCTAAATTTGTTCTATAGTACTGTTGTGGGAAAAGTTGATAGAAAAGATCAGGCAGACACTAATTGACTTGTATAATAGTAAATCTTTATTACACATGAGCAGCTGCAAGGTCGGTCCCGCTCTGGTCGCAGTCAGGGAAGGAGCTCCAAGAGTAAATGGCTATATGTCCCTTATATAATGGGAGGTGATCAAACAATCAAATTGTTTACACCACAGTTATTTTATACAAAGCAATGGTCCAACACAGAACAGAGCATTAAGCCTTGAGAAGATCCAACGGCTCACCTCTGCCACCACAGTAACTGTACGATCACTACAATGTTTTGCCGTTGTAATAAATATAAGACTTAGCCAAAGAATAATACGAAAGTAGATTATCATTCACTATTAACCTGTTTCTTTTTGTCTGGGGAAACCGACAAAACAGTTTTATTCTGGTCTGATCTTACAGAAGAGAAATCCATTAGCTTCTCCATTAGCTTCTCCATTAGCTTCTCCATCTATTAGCTTCTCTATTAGCTTCTCCATTAGCTTCTCCATCTATTAGCTTGTCCATTAGCTTCTCCATCTATTAGCTTCCCTATTAGCTTCTCCATCTATTAGCTTCCCTATTAGCTTCCCTATTAGCTTCTCCATTACCTTCTCCATTAGCGTCTCCATTACCTCCTCCATTAGCTTCTCCATCTATTAGCTTCTCCATTAGCTTCTCTATTAGCTTCTCCGTTAGCTTCTGCTTCCATAAACAGGTCCAGACAGAGTGGGCACAATGGGTGGGTGGGGGGGGGGGGGGGTATATTACTGCCAAAATGTTGTAACCGCAGCAACCGATCTCCATAGAGCTCCCCTTAGTGTACAGATGTAATCTAACAACCACACTTTACAGAGCAATAGCTCAGCCACATAGTCTAGGATCGTTTTCAATAGGGCAGATTGTAGCAAAACGTTTTGCAACGGACAACAAAAAATTCTATATTCCTATTGGACAATTTCAGGTTATACCTCCTTGTTTCAAAAACGTTTTTCTCTCAACTGAACACGACCCTGAACTCGGTGAAGGCAACTCACATTCACAGCACAGTGAGTGTCCTGCCGTTGACTGACGTGATAGTCTTGTACTCAAATAATAAAAAATTAAAAAAGGACAATGCAAATCTTTACAGTGTATAAGATAAATGTTTGAAATCTCAGTTAACACTATACTATGGTAGAAAATACCGCACAGCAATGTAAACCACACAGTGATATCACCACCACACAGACAGGCCACTCGGATATAAGAATATAAGAATATTTGTATTAATTAAGATCCCCGTTAATAGCTACTCTTCCTGGGGTCCAAACAAGTTTAAAACAGCGACATCACAACATCATCATCAAATAACACAATATTTTATTACACTATTACTCTACTATGTAGTATACTATATGGTACCTGTACATTAGAGTACTCTGTTTGGTAGGCAGTATTAAGATGGCGGGGGGGGGGGGGGGGGTAGGTTTCACACCAGACATCAAGTTTGACATGCAGACTTGTGCACTGTGATTTGACTTTTTAAAAAAAAGGTGATTTACGCTTGAGCTAACATCCACGATGTTTGCAGCGATCATTATCAACACAAACGTCTGGGGAAACTATCTCTGTTCGCAGGTGGTTCATCTGCGATGGATTAAATCCCGTCCAGAGTCAGGAAGGGATTTATTTATGGAGATACGCATCCAGCCACAGATCCCCTGACTTCTTCAGAGACCTGGAGAAGAACAGAGGTGGATAAAGAACCAGGTAAATCACATAGGAGACTGAGAGCAGCAGGTATCACCTTATGATGTACAGTCTATTCCCAGAGGAATAGCACTATACAAGTATTCTTTAAAACACTTTACCTGACAACATCAGTGATGCCTTTCTGCAAAGTCTTGACCTGGTAGGGAACTCCATGTTTCTCACACAAAGCACGAACCAGAGGAGCCACCAGGTGGTAGTTATGACGGGGCATGGTAGGAAACAGACTGGGAGACAGAGGGGGAGACAGAGAAGAGAGAGGCAGAGAGAGAGAGTGGGGGGGAGGAGGAAGGAGAGAGAGGGAGAGAGAGATTAGCGAAAGAGAGAGAGAGAGAAGGAGAGAGAGAGAGAGAGAGTGGGGGAGGAGGAAGGAGAGAGAGGGAGAGAGACAGAGAGATTAGAGAAAGAGGCAGAGAGAGAGTGGGGAAGGAGGAAGGAGAGAGAGGGAGGGAGAGAGAGACCGAGAGAGCAGACACAATCAGAGTTTTTCAGAGAAACCTCCGTTTCTGAGTAGGGTTGTATCGATATTGTATCTAAACACTATTACGAGGTAGAGTATTTAGTACAAACAACAAGTTCTATTTAAGATCAAATGAAGCTGAATACTAAAACTACACTGCTCAAAAAAATAAAGGCAACACTAAAATAACACATCCTAGATCTGAATGAATGAAATATTCTTATTAAATACTTTTTTCTTTACATAGTTGAATGTGCTGACAACAAAATCACACAAAAATTATCAATTGAAACCAAATGTATCAACCCATGGAGGTCTGGACTTGGAGTCACACTCAAAATTAAAGTGGAAAACCACACTACAGGCTGATCCAACTTTGATGTAATGTCCTTAAAACAAGTCAAAATGAGGCTCAGTAGTGTGTGTGGCCTCCACGTGCCTGTGTGACCTCCCTACAAAAGCCTGGACATGCTCGTGATGAAGTTGGGGATGGTCTCCTGAGGGATCTCCTCCCAGACCTGGACTAAAGCATCCGCCAACTCCTGGACAGTCTGTGGTGCAACGTGGCGTTGGTGGATGGAGCGAGACATGATGTCCCAGATGTGCTCAATTGGATTCAGGTCTGGGGAACGAACGGGCCAGTCCATAGCATCAATGCCTTCCTCTTGCAGGAACTGCTGACACACTCCAGCCACATGAGGTCTAGCATTGTCTTGCATTAGCAAGAACCCAGGGCCAACCGCACCAGTATATGGTCTCACAAGGGGTCTGAGGATCTCATCTCGGGTACCTAATGGCAGTCAGGCTACCTCTGGCAAGCACATGGAGGGCTGTGCGGTCCCCCAAAGAAATGCCACCCCACACCATGACTGACCCATCGCCAAACCGGTCATGCTGGAGGATGTTGCAGGCAGCAGAACGTTCTCCACGGCGTCTCCAGACTCTGTCACGTCTGTCACGTGCTCAGTGTGAACCTGCTTTCATCTGTGAAGAGCACAGGGCGCCAGTGGCAAATTTGCCAATCTTGGTGTTCTCTGGCAAATGCCAAACGTCCTGCACGGTGTTGGGCTGTAAGCACAACCCCCACCTGTGGACGTCGTGTCCTCATAACACCCTCATGGAGTCTGTTTCTGACCGTTTTAGCAGACACATGCACATTTGTGGCCTGCTGGAGGTCATTTTGCAGGGCTCTGGCAGTGCTCCTCCTGCTCCTCCTTGCACAAAGGCGGAGGTAGCGGTCCTGCTGCTGGGTTGTTGCCCTCCTACGGACTCCTCCACGTCTCCTGATGTACTGGCCTGTCTCCTGGTAGCGCCTCCATGCTCTGGACACTACGCTGACAGACACAGCAAACCTTCTTGCCACAGCTCGCATTGATGTGCCATCCTGGATGAGCTGCACTACCTGAGCCACTTGTGTGGGTTGTAGACTCCGTCTCATGCTACCACTAGAGTGAAAGCACCGCCAGCATTCAAAAGTGACCAAAACATCAGCCAGGAAGCATAGGAACTGAGAAGTGGTCTGTGGTCACCACCTGCAGAACCACTCCTTTATTGGGGGTGTCTTGCTAATTGCCTATAATTTCCACCTGTTGTCTATTCCATTTGCACAACAGGATGTGAAATGTATTGTCAATCAGTGTTGCTTCCTAAGTGGACAGTTTGATTTCACAGAAGTGTGATTGACTTGTTACATTGTGTTGTTTAAGTGTTCCCTTTATTTTTTTGAGCAGTGTATAAACTTAAACTATAACTTTAGTATGTCAGTGACCTGATAAATGGCCATATAAATACAGTATATACTGTTTGACAGACAACAGTAAGGTGGGATATTTGTTTAACTTACTGGTGTTCAATCTGAAAGTTGAGGTGTCCACTGAACCAGTCGTTGAAGGTTGACTGTTCAATGTTGCAAGTAGCACTCAACTAAGACCAGAGAAAGAGACACGTTATAGCTCCCTCTGCTGGAGAACTACAGAAGGCACAGCCCCAGAAAACAGTCCTGGGCCTGTACTCAGGACTGCTGTTCCCAGATCAGTTTAGCCTTTTAAGATTATAACGAATATGAATGTATGGACAAGGGGGACCTGATCCTAGATCAGTTGTCTAGTAATGATGACATGTTACCTGCATGGTGAGTCAGCCCTGGTGTCTAGTAATGATGACATGATACCTGCATGGTTAGCCAGTCCTGGTGTCTAGTAATGATGGCATGTTACCTGCATGGTGAGCCAGTCCTGGTGTCGCTCGTGATCCATCTCCATAGGAAGGTGATTCATCTGGGTCACCCATACAAACCAGTGGCTTTCCAAAAACCTATATATACAGTACAATATTCACAATATAATTATTCAGCCACAATATTATGTTACATTATTACATCAAGCACATCATTGTGTTGTTTTATAATACTTAATAATACTTAAGAACCCTGTTCCTTGAGAGAGACCCTCCTGTAGGTTTTAAGGGTTGGGTTATAAAAACATATCAGAAACTTTAAACACCCCACGGAGCACCATTAAATACATTATTAAAACATGGAACGAATATGGCACCACAACAAACCTGCCAAGAGAGGGCCGTCCACCAAAACTCATGGACCATGCAAGGAGGGCATTAATCAGAGAGGCAACAAAGAGACCAAAGATAACCCTGAAGGAATTTGCAAAGCTCCACAGAGTAGATTGGAGTATCTGTCCATAGGACCACTTTAAGCCGTACATTCCACATAGCTGGGCTTTACAGAAGAGTGGCCAGAAAAAAAGCCATTGCTTAAATAAAACAATAAGCAAACACATTTGGTGTTTGCCAAAAGGCATGTGGGAGACTCCCCAAACATATGCAAGTACTCTGGTCAGATAAGACAAAAATGTAGCCAAAAGTTTTGCTTTTTGGCCATCAAGGAAAATGCTATGTCACGGCACAAACCCAACACCTCTCATCACCCTGAGAACACCATCCCCACAGTGAAGCATGGTGGTGGCAGCATCATGCTGTGGGGATGTTTTTCATCGGCAGGGACTGGGAAACTGGTCAGAATTGAAGGACTGATGGATGGCACTAAATACAGGGAAAGTCTTGAGTCTTCCAGAGATTTTAGACTGGGACAGAGGTTCCCCTTCCAGCAGGACATTGACCCTTGCTAAAGCAACACTTGAGTGGTTTAAAGGGAAACATTTACATGTCTTGGAATGGCCTAGTCAAATCCCAGACCTCAATCCAATTGAGAATCTGTGGTATGACTGAAAGATTGCTGTACACCAGCGGAACCCAACCAACTTGAAGGAGCTGGAGCAGTTTTGCCTTGAAGAATGAGCAAAAATCCCAGTGAGTAGATGTGCCAAGTTTATAGAGACATACCCCAAGAGACTTGCAGCTGTAATTGCTGCAAAAGGCGGCTCTACAAAGCATTGGCTTTGGGGGGGGGTGAATAGTTATGCACACTCAAGTTTTCAGTTTTTTTGTCTTATTTCTTGTTTGTTTCACAATATAAAATATTTTGCATCTTCAAAGTGGTGTTGTGTAAATCAAATGATACAAACCCCCCCAAATTATATTTTAATTCCAGGTTGTAAGGCAACAAAATATGAAATATGCCAAGGGGGTGAATACTTT
This sequence comes from Oncorhynchus clarkii lewisi, assembly GCF_045791955.1. Lineage (NCBI taxonomy): Eukaryota > Metazoa > Chordata > Actinopteri > Salmoniformes > Salmonidae > Oncorhynchus > Oncorhynchus clarkii. The sequence goes on from NC_092150.1 coordinate 4,719,469, forward strand.
CGCAAGCCACTGTACATGAGGGTTGCTCTCTAGGAACAGGGTTGGAGAGCCCCGCTGTAGATAATTTGAATACAATTTAATGAATCAGCGAATGAGTGAGTGAGTTACCGAAACAGTGAATGAATTAATTAATTAATCTTTGAGCTCCCTCTCAGTTCATACTTTACCTGACGAAGCTGATCAATGCTACTGAGCCAAAGAAACCAAAGAAGGGATAGTAACAGCAGAAGATGCGAAGGTAGAAACTCATTGACCACGCCAGATCCTTCACAGGAGACAAAGATTGGTATTACGGACAGATATGATCACATCTGGGGTTCCTAGCAAAGAAACACTTATCACTGTTGATTAGGAAGTTCTGATGGTATAGTCAGTGTTGGTGGTGCACCTCAGCCACGCTGAAGGTCCTAAACATCATATCATTACTCTCTCATGGAAGCCCTTATGTTCCAGATGGGAATGAAGAGGATTAAGTCTACATTTAGTTGGTATGAAATCTCACCACCCAATCCTGTCGTAAAAACATGGTCCGTAATATCTGGATGTGGAAATACACTGGAATAAGTAGTGGAGGTCCAACTGAGAGACAGAAGGAAAAGATTGGTATTACACACATTGCTTTTATGTGTTCAATGGAAGTTGATGTGATTCTATACAGAAATCCATGAAACGTGTTCAGCAACTTACTGAGGAAGAAGTACTGGTGTTGGTGATGGTAGGGCATGTACTTCAACTTCTTTATACCATACTGCAATAGACAGAGACAAGGAGACAGATGGATCTAACTTTCAGAGTAGTTTTTTCGGGGGTATCTGTACATTACTTTACTATTTATATTTTTGACAACTTTTACTTTCACTTCACTATATTCCTGATGAAATTAATATACTTCTTACTCCGTAAATTTTCCATGACACCCAAAAATACAAGTTAAATTTTGAATGCGTAGCAGGAGAGGAAAATGGTCCAATTCACACACTTGTCATGAGAACACATGGTCATCCCTACTGCCTCTGATCTAGCTGACTCACTGTAAATGATGTCTGTGTGTGCCCCTGGCTATCCATACATTTTCAAAACAAGAAAATGGTGCCATCTGGTTTACTTGACATAGTACCCTGCCGCCCCATGTTTAAAGAACTAATACATGAATATTTAAATACTACATGGTTATTTCATGAATATTACATTAAATTAATGAGCTATTACATGGTTATTTAAATACAACATTCATAATATCCCATGAATATTTAGATTATTATTCAAATATGACAGGAAGTCAGATGGGTCATAAAGCACTAAGTTTGTGAGTCCAGTTGGGGCAGGAATCACAAATATATTATAGTGATAACTACCTCTACAGGCTGTTTGTCTCCCAGGACGAAGACATGCAGTGAGTTGACATCAGGATCTTTACTAAACACGTTGGGCTTAGCGTGGTGCTGGAAGTGACGATGGTTCCACCAGTTAGCAGAGGCACCCTGGAAACACACAGCTACTGTTACTTATTAATGGTACACACAATTACAGTTACTGTAACTTACACCTGTTGGACACTACACGAAATACGGCTAATGTATAGCAGTGAACTTTGAAACTTAACACTGCTCTTTTTTAATTTTTTATGTTTTATTTATTTTTTATTTCACCTTTATTTAACCAGGTAGGCTAGTTATCCACAAGTTCTCACTTACAACTGCGACCTGGCCAAGATAAAGAAAAGCAGTGCGACAGAAACAACAACACAGAGTTACACATGGAATAAACAAACGTACAGTCAATAACACAATAGAAAAAATATGAAAGTCTATATACACTGTGTGCAAATGGCATGAGGAGGTATGGCAATAAATAGGCCAAAGTAGCAAAGTAATTACAATTTAGCAGATTAACACTGTAGTGATAGATGAGCAGATGATGATGAGCAGATGTTGGTGTGTGAGTAGTGCTATTGATGTGCAAAAGAGCAGCAAAGTAAATACAAACAATATGGGGATGAGGTAGATTGGGTGGGCTATTTACAGATGGACTATGTACAGCTGCAGTGATCGGTTAGCTGCTCAGATAGCTGATGTTTAAAGTTAGTGAGGGAAATGTAAGTCTCCAACTTCAGCGATTTTTGCAATTAGTTCCAGTCACTGAGAGCAGAGAACTGGAAGGAAAGGCGGCCAAATGAGGTGTTGGCTTTGGGGATGACCAGTGAGATATACCTGCTGGAGAGCGTGCTAAGGGTGGGTGTTGTTATCGTGACCAGTGAGCTGAGATAAGGCAAAGCTTTACCTAGCATGGACTTGTAGATGACCTGGAGCCAGTGGGTCTGGCGACAATTATGTAGCGAGGGCCAGCCGACTAGAGCATACAGGTCGCAGTGGTGGGTGGTATAAGGCGCTTTGGTAACAAAACGGATGGCACTGTGATAGACTGCATCCAATTTGCTGAGTAGAGTATTGGAAGCTATTTTGTAGATGACATCGCCGAAGTCGAGGATCAGTAGGATAGTTAGTTTTACTAGGGTAAGTTTGACGGCGTGAGTGAAGGAGGCTTTGTTGCGGAATAGAAAGCCGACTCTTGATTTGATTTTCGATTGGAGATGTTTGATATGGGTCTGGAAGGAGAGTTTAGAGTCTAGCCAGACACCTAGGTATTTGTAGTTGTCCACGAATTCTAGGTCAGAACCGTCCAGAGTAGTGATGCTAGGCGGGTGCGGGCAGCGATCGGTTGAAGAGCATGCATTTGGTTTTGCTAGCGTTTAATAGCAGTTGGAAGCCACGGAAGGAGTGCTGTATGGCATTGAAGCTCGTTTGGAGGTTATTTAACACAGTGTCCAAAGAAGGGCCAGATGTATACAGAATGGTGTCGTCTGCGTAGAGCTGGATCAGGGAATCACCTGCAGCAAGAGCGACATCGTTGATATATAGAGAAAAGAGTCGGCCCGAGAATTGAACCCTGTGGTACCCCCATAGAGACTGCCAGAGGTCCGGACAACAGGCCCTCCGATTTTACACACTGAACTCTATCTGCAAAGTATTTGGTGAAACAGGCAAGGCAGTCATTTGAGAAACAAAGGCTATTGAGTCTGCCAATAAGAATACGGTGATTGACAGATTCAAAAGCCTTGGCAAGGTCAATGAAGATGGCTGCACAGCACTGTCTTTTATCGATGGCGGTTATGATATCGTTTAGGACCTTGAGCGTGGCTGAGGTGCACCTGTAACCAGCTCGGAAAGTGGATTGCATAGTGGAGAAGGTACAGTGGGATTCGAAATGGTCAGTGATCTGTTTATTAACTTGGCTTTCGAAGACTTTAGAAAGGCAGGGCAGGATGGATATACAGTGCCTTGCGAAAGTATTCGGCCCCCTTGAACTTTGCGACCGTTTGCCACATTTCAGGCTTCAAACATAATGATATAAAACTGTATTTTTTTGTGAAGAATCAACAACAAGTGGGACACAATCATGAAGAGGAACGACATTTATTGGATATTTCAAACTTTTTTAACAAATCAAAAACTGAAAAATTGGGCGTGCAAAATTATTCAGCCCCTTTACTTTCAGTGCAGCAAACTCTCTCCAGAAGTTCAGTGAGGATCTCTGAATGATCCAATGTTGACCTAAATGACTAATGATGATAAATGCAATCCACCTGTGTGTAATCAAGTCTCCGTATAAATGCACCTGCACTGTGATAGTCTCAGAGGTCCGTTAAAAGCGCAGAAAGCATCATGAAGAACAAGGAACACATCAGGCAGGTCCGAGATACTGTTGTGAAGAAGTTTAAAGCCGGATTTGGATACAAAAAGATTTCCCAAGCTTTAAACATCCCAAGGAGCACTGTGCAAGCGATAATATTGAAATGGAAGGAGTATCAGACCACTGCAAATCTACCAAGACCTGGTCGTCCCTCTAAACTTTCAGCTCATACAAGGAGAAGACTGATCAGAGATGCAGCCAAGAGGCCCATGATCACTCTGGATGAACTGCAGAGATCTACAGCTGAGGTGGGAGACTCTGTCCATAGGACAACAATCAGTCGTATATTGCACAAATCTGGCCTTTATGGGAGTGGCAAGAAGAAAGCCATTTCTTAAAGATATCCATAAAAAGTGTTGTTTAAAGTTTGCCACAAGCCACCTGGGAGACACACCAAACATGTGGAAGAAGGTGCTCTGGTCAGATGAAACCAAAATTGAACTTTTTGGCAACAATGCAAAATGTTATGTTTGGCGTAAAAGCAGCACACCATCCCCACTGTCAAACATGGTGGTGGCAGCATCATGGTTTGGGCCTGCTTTTCTTCAGCAGGGACAGGGAAGATGGTTAAAATTGATGGGAAGATGGATGGAGCCAAATACAGGACCATTCTGGAAGAAAACCTGATGGAGTCTGCAAAAGACCTGAGACTGGGACGGAGATTTGTCTTCCAACAAGACAATGATCCAAAACATAAAGCAAAATCTACAATGGAATGGTTCAAAAATAAACATATCCAGGTGTTAGAATGGCCAAGTCAGACCTGAATCCAATCGAGAATCTGTGGAAAGAACTGAAAACTGCTGTTCACAAATGCTCTCCATCCAACCTCACTGAGCTCGAGCTGTTTTGCAAGGAGAAATGGGAAAAAATGTCAGTCTCTCGATGTGCAAAACTGATAGAGACATACCCCAAGCGACTTACAGCTGTAATCGCAGCAAAAGGTACGCTACAAAGTATTAACTTAAGGGGGCTGAATAATTTTGCACGCCCAATTTTTCAGTTTTTGATTTGTTAAAAAAGTTTGAAATATCCAATAAATGTCGTTCCACTTCATGATTGCGTCCCACTTGTTGTTGATTCTTCACAAAAAATACAGTTTTATATCTTTATGTTTGAAGCCTGAAATGTGGCAAAAGGTCGCAAAGTTCAAGGGGGCCGAATACTTTCGCAAGGCACTGTAGGTCTGTAACAATTTGGGTCTAGAGTGTCTCCCCCTTTCAAGAGGGGGATGACCGCAGCAGCTTTCCAATCTTTAGGGATCTCAGATGAAATGAAAGAGATGTTGAACAGATTGGTAATAGGGGTTGCAACAATGGCGGCGGATAAATTTAGAAAGAGAGGGTCCAGATTGTTTAGCCCAGCTGATTTGTACGGGTCCAGGTTTTGCAGCTCTTTCAGAACATCTGCGATCTGGATTTGGGTGAAGGAGAAGCTGAGGAGGCTCAGGCAAGTAGCTGCGAGGGGTGCGGAGCTGTTGGCCGGGGTTGGGGTAGCCAGGAGGAAAGTTGTAGAGAAATGCTTATTGAAATTATCGATTATCATGGATTTATCGGTGGTGACCGTGTCGCCTAGCCTTGGTGCAATGGGCAGCTGGGAGGAGGTGCTCTTGTTCTCCATGGACTTTACAGTGTCCCAAAACTTTTTGGAGTTAGAGCTACAGATTGCAAATTTCTGTTTGAAAAAGCTAGCCTTTGCTTTCCTGACTGACTGTGTGTATTGGTTCCTGACTTCCCTGAACAGTTGCATATCGCGGGGACTATTCGATGCTATTGCAGTCCGCCACAGGATGTTTTTGTGCTGGTCAAGGGCAGTCAGGTCTGGAGTGAACCAAGGGCTATATCTGTTCTTAGTTCTGTAGGAAAGTGAAAGGGACAGTTTCCTGAACACAGATTTAACATAGTCCTGGAGTAAAATGTACTTTCAAAGCTGATTATCCATTGAGAATGGTTTTCAGTCTAGAACTAGGTTTAAACTGTGTCCGATTAATTTATCCAAAGAGTAGCAGAAGATGAGCCTAAAGAAACAGTATTGTCAAATGTCCAGCCATTGTCCAGTAGCCTACCTTTAGGTGTCCAATTACAAACTTTTGCAGTATGTGATTCCAACTGGATTTCTTGCAGACTGACAGGTGGCCGAAGTCATGCTGCAGCCAGCTAGCCTGGGCCTGAGAGGGAGAAAGAAAGGCAGATTTTGAATGGTGTCTGACCTTAACCTTAATCCTCACCTCATCCCCTAACCTTAACCCTAACCGTAACCTTAACCTAATCCTCTAACCTCAACCCTAACCTAATACTCTAACCTTAACCCTAACCTAATTCTCTAACCTTAACCCTAACCTTATCCCCTGACCTTAACTCTAACCTTAACCCTAACCTTAACCTAATCCCCTAACCTTAAGCCTAACCTAATCCCCTAACCTCAACCCTAACCTTAACCCTAACCTAATACTCTAACCTTAACCCTAACCTTAACCCTAACCTAATCCCCTGACCTTAACTCTAACCCTAACCTTAACCTTAACCTATTCCCATAACCTTAACCCTAACCTAATCCCCTAACCTTAACCCTAATCTAATCCCCTAACCTGAACTCTAACCCTAACCGTACCCTAACCTATAATCCCCTAACCTTAACCCTAACCTAATCCTCTAACCTTAACCCTAACCTAATCCCCGAACCTTAACCCTAACCTTAACCCTAACCTAACACCCTAATCTTAACCCTAACCTTAATCTAATCCCCTAACCTTAACCCTAACCTAACACCCTAATCTTAACCCTAACCTTAATCTAATCCCCTAACCTCATCCCCTAACCTTAATGTCACGGATTCCCCCGGTACTGCTGCTCATTCCGTTCACCAGTTCCGGAGGTCTACGTCACCGGCCTTCTAGGCGTCACTGAACTGGATCATTACCACCAACCCCGGACTGTCTTGTCTCATTACCCACACCTGATTCCCATTCCCCCTGATTAGTATGTGTATAAATGTGCCCTCTGTTCCCCATTGTCCTTGTTGATTATTGTTCCCATGTCCGTTGGTCTTGTGAGTACCTGTGCTCTGTTGTTTCGGCTTTCGTGCAGCGTGTATTGTTGTGTACTCGTTATTACAGGTCTCGTCCCGTGTATTGTTGTGTAGTCGTTATTCCGGGTCTAGCCCCGTGTATTGTTGTGTACTCATTATTACAGGTCTCGTCCCGTGTATTGTTGTGTAGTCGTTATTCCGGGTCTCGTCCCGTGTATTGTTGTGTAGTCGTTATTCCTGGTCTAGCCCCGTGTATTGTTGTGTACTCATTATTACAGGTCTCGTCCCGTGTATTGTTGTGTACTCATTATTACAGGTCTCGTCCCGTGTATTGTTGTGTACTCATTATTACAGGTCTCGTCCCGTGTATTGTTGTGTAGTCGTTATTCCGGGTCTCGTCCCGTGTATTGTTGTGTACTCGTTATTCCTGGTCTAGCCCCGTGTATTGTTGTGTACTCATTATTACAGGTCTCGTCCCGTGTATTGTTGTGTAGTCGTTATTCCGGGTCTAGCCCCGTGTATTGTTGTGTACTCATTATTACAGGTCTCGTCCCGTGTATTGTTGTGTAGTCGTTATTCCGGGTCTCGTCCCGTGTATTGTTGTGTACTCGTTATTATGGGTCTCGTCCCGTGTATTGTTGTGTACTCGTTATTATGGGTCTCGTCCCGTGTATTGTTGTGTAGTCGTTATTCCGGGTCTCGTCCCGTGTATTGTTGTGTACTCGTTATTATGGGTCTCGTCCCGTGTATTGTTGTGTACTCGTTATTATGGGTCTAGCCCCGTGTATTGTTGTGTACTCGTTATTATGGGTCTAGCCCCGTGTATTGTTGTGTACTCGTTATTATGGGTCTCGTCCCGTGTATTGTTGTGTAGTCATTATCCCGGGTCTCGTCCCGTGTATTATTGTGTACTCGTTATTATGGGTCTCGTCCCGTGTATTGTTGTGTACTTGTTATTACGGGACTCGTCCCGTGTATTGTTGTGTACTCGTTATTACGGGTCTCGTCCCGTGTATTGTTGTGTACTTGTTATTACGGGTCTCGTCCCGTGTATTGTTGTGTAGTCGTTATTCCAGGTCTCGTCCCGTGTATTGTTGTGTACTCGTTATTACGGGTCTCGTCCCGTGTATTGTTGTGTACTCGTTATTACGGGTCTCGTCCCGTGTATTGTTGTGTACTCGTTATTACGGGTCTCGTCCCGTGTATTGTTGTGTACTTGTTATTACGGGTCTCGTCCCGTGTATTGTTGTGTACTCGTTATTACGGGTCTCGTCCCGTGTATTGTTGTGTACTTGTTATTACGGGTCTCGTCCCGTGTATTGTTGTGTACTCGTTATTAAGGGTCTCGTCCCGTGTATTGTTGTGTAGTCGTTATTCCGGGTCTCGTCCCGTGTATTGTTGTGTACTCATTATTACGGGTCTCGTCCCGTGTATTGTTGTGTACTCGTTATCCCGGGTCTCGTCCCGTGTATTGTTGTGTACTTGTTATTACGGGTCTCGTCCCGTGTATTGTTGTGTAGTCGTTATTACGGGTCTCGTCCCGTGTATTGTTGTGCACTCGTTATTACGGGTCTCGTCCCGTGTATTGTTGTGCACTCGTTATTACGGGACTCGTCCCGTGTATTGTTGTGTAGTCGTTATTCCAAGTCTCGTCCCGTGTATTGTTGTGTACTCGTTATTACGGGTCTCGTCCCGTGTATTGTTGTGTACTTGTTATTACGGGTCTCGTCCCGTGTATTGTTGTGTAGTCGTTATTACGGGTCTCGTCCCGTGTATTGTTGTGCACTCGTTATTCCGGGTCTCGTCCCGTGTATTTATTAGAGGTTTAACCTCGCTCTTTTGTTCGGGTTACATCCCTGTGTTTTTGTATATGTGTTTGTTCTGGGCTTTGTCCCTGTGCCTTTTCATGGCATGTTGTATATTCTGGGTGGAGTATTAAAACCCCCTATTACGTATTCCTGCGCCTGTCTCCAATCATTTATACAACGTGACACTTAACCCTAACCTTTGAACCTTATGCCTAACCTTAATCCTAAACCTAACCCTAACCTAATCTTCTAATTCTAACCTTAATCCTAACCCTAACCTAATCCTCTAATTCTAACCTTAATTAAAACCTAACCTTAACCTTAATCCTAACACTAACCTAATCCTCTAATTCTAACCTTAATCCTAAACCTAACCTTAATCAAAACCCTAACCTAATCCTCTAATTATAACCTTAATCCTAAACCTAACCATTACCTTAACCTTAATCTTAACCCTAACCTTAGATCCTTTTGCCTGACCTTTGGATCTGCCTGTCAACTATCTTCTTGCACTCCCTAATAATACTGTAATGGTACCTGAGACGTGGCCAGCATGAGGGAACAGAGCAGTGTGAGGCTCCAGCTGCTCCCCCAGACCCAGAGCAGGCCCAAAGCCAGGGCCTCTAGTAGCAGGATGTGGCCCAGGTAGAGGCTGAAGAAGAGGGGGCGGGCACGGAGCAGACCGTCACTCTCCACACGGTGGCGCAAGGCCCGGAAGTCCTGCACCAGTGCTGCCTGTATGGATTAGAGGTGATCAATAATCAATCAATCAATCAATTTAGACGTATGAAGTAAGGGGTCTCAATTACTCTGTCCTTGATTTGAGGAGGCGGGGTGATAGGATGCTTGGAATTACAGAAAGACCAACAGTGAGCAAAGTAGATGAACCTGGAGGAAGGTGGATGATGGTAGAGAGATGAGAATTGAGGGAGTGGAGGGGAGGAAGAGGACAGGAGAGGGAGTGGAGAGGAGGAAGAGGACAGGAGAGGGAGAAGGACAGTGTAAATTGAGGAGAGAAACCTGTAGAGAAGAAGAGGAAGAAGAAGGGTAAGGAAATAGAAGTAACAGAAAGCTGAAGAGTACCAGGATAAGATGTAAGACTCCTGATTAGGTAAACAGACAGCGGGCAGCGGAGAATCTGGGTACATAGACAGGCTGGTATAATGTGATCTAGTTATAGGGGCATCTGGGCACATAGACAGGCTGGTATAATGTGATCTAGTTATAGGGGCATCTGGGCACATAGACAGGCTGGTATAATGTGATCTAGTTATAGGGGCATATGGGCACATAGACAGGCTGGTATAATGTGATCTAGTTATAGGGGCATCTGGTCACATAGACAGGCTGGTATAATGTGATCTAGTTATAGGGGGATCTGGGCACATAGACAGGCTGGTATAATGTGATCTAGTTATAGGGGCATCTGGGCATATAGACAGGCTGGTATAGTTATTATAGTAGATGACTGAAGATGACACACTACGACTTGGTCGAGTGTGGTGCTATGTAGTGGTTAGAGTGGCTGTGGTGCTATGTCAGAGGGAGAGATGCTGTAGGCTTCACATTATTTTTCATTATGTAGCCTACAACGATGTATGTTATGGGCGTGGTGCTGTAGAGGGAGAGAGAGAAAGATTGGCCTCCTCACGTTTTTCCCCTGGTCCTGGCTGGGCTCTGTCGGTGCCAGCTCTCCAATCAGCAACGGCTTCAGAAACTTCCTGACAAAATTAGGATCGGGATGGAATGCAACAAATGCTTCCTAGAAATTAGAGACATAGATCAATCTATGTTGTTTAAGAGAAATACATACACATGTCCTTTATTTGTCTCTCAGATAATTTAACAAATATTTTAAAAAGTACAAATAAATACTAAATAATTAACTGTGAGATTAGTTAAGAGATTATCATGAAATTAGGATCCAGCAATGTACGATCCACTAACAACTAGTGTAATGTGTAATAGAGTCACAATGTACGATCCACTAACAACTAGTGTAATATGTCATAGAGTCACAATGTACGATCCACTAACAACTAGCGTAATATGTAATAGAGTCATAATGTACGATCCACTAATAACTAGTGTAATATGTAATTGAGTCATAATGTACGATCCACTAACAACTAGTGTAATATGTAATAGAGTCATAATGTACGATCCACTAACAACTAGTGTAATATGTAATAGAGTCATAATGTACGATCCACTAACAACTACTGTAATATGTAATAGAGTCATAATGTACGATCCACTAACAACTAGTGTAATATGTAATAGAGTCACAATGTACGATCCACTAACAACTAGTGTAATATGTAATAGAGTCATAATGTACGATCCACTAACAACTAGTGTAATATGTAATAGAGTCATAATGTACGATCCACTAACAACTAGTGTAATATGTAATAGAGTCATAATGCACGATCCACTAACAACTACTGTAATATGTAATAGAGTCACAATGTACGATCCACTAACAACTACTGTAATATGTAATAGAGTCACAATGTACGATCCACTAACAACTACTGTAATATGTAATAGAGTCATAATGTACGATCCACTAACAACTAATGTAATATGTAATAGAGTCATAATGTACGATCCACTAACAACTACTGTAATATGTAATAGAGTCATAATGTACGATCCACTAACAACTAGTGTAATATGTAATAGAGTCATAATGTACGATCCACTAACAACTACTGTAATATGTAATAGAGTCACAATGTACGATCCACTAACAACTAGTGTAATATGTAATAGAGTCATAATGTACGATCCACTAACAACTAGTGTAATATGTAATAGAGTCATAATGTACGATCCACTAACAACTACTGTAATATGTAATAGAGTCACAATGTACGATCCACTAACAACTAGTGTAATATGTAATAGAGTCACAATGTACGATCCACTAACAACTAGTGTAATATGTAATAGTCATAATGTACGATCCACTAACAACTACTGTAATATGTAATAGAGTCATAATGTACGATCCACTAACAACTAGTGTAATATGTAATAGAGTCATAATGTACGATCCACTAACAACTACTGTAATATGTAAGAGTCACAATGTACGATCCACTAACAACTACTGTAATATGTAATAGAGTCATAATGTACGATCCACTAACAACTAGTGTAATATGTAATAGAGTCATAATGTACGATCCACTAATAACTAGTGTAATATGTAATAGAGTCATAATGTACGATCCACTAACAACTAGTGTAATATGTAATAGAGTCATAATGTACGATCCACTAACAACTAGTGTAATATGTAATAGAGTCACAATGTACGATCCACTAACAACTAGTGTAATATGTCATAGAGTCACAATGTACGATCCACTAACAACTAGCTTAATATGTAATAGAGTCATAATGTACGATCCACTAACAACTAGTGTAATATGTAATAGAGTCATAATGTACGATCCACTAACAACTAGTGTAATATGTAATAGAGTCATAATGTACGATCCACTAACAACTAGTGTAATATGTAATAGAGTCATAATGTACGATCCACTAACAACTAGTGTAATATGTAATAGAGTCACAATGTACGATCCACTAACAACTAGTGTAATATGTAATAGAGTCATAATGTACGATCCACTAACAACTACTGTAATATGTAATAGAGTCATAATGTACGATCCACTAACAACTAGTGTAATATGTAATAGAGTCATAATGTACGATCCACTAACAACTACTGTAATATGTAATAGAGTCACAATGTACGATCCACTAACAACTAGTGTAATATGTAATAGATTCACAATGTACGATCCACTAACAACTAGTGTAATATGTAATAGAGTCATAATGTACGATCCACTAACAACTAGTGTAATATGTAATAGAGTCATAATGTACGATCCACTAACAACTAGTGTAATATGTAATAGAGTCATAATGTACGATCCACTAACAACTACTGTAATATGTAATAGAGTCACAATGTACGATCCACTAACAACTAGTGTAATATGTAATAGAGTCATAATGTACGATCCACTAACAACTAGTGTAATATGTAATAGAGCCATAATGTACGATCCACTAACAACTACCGTAATATGTCACACCTACAACATTATAACATTTGCAACAGTCTTCCTGGAATAACTTGAAAACATTTCACCAACATCTTCCATAGTTAGGCTACTGACCGTGGCATCTTCTCCAGCAAAGTGACTGATGACCCTGATGCCCCCCGGGTGTCTCTTCGCCCATTGGGTAATATTATAGACCTTCCTGTCGATGACCAACCACTGGTCGCCTCTGTGGCAGTGCCTCTGAACCTCTTCCCAGGTGTAGACTGCACTGCCACCTCGCCCTCCACCGGGCCCACCCCTGTCACCCTTCGCCGGCTCGCTTGACTCCGTCTGTTGACCTCCGCCCCCCATCCTCGGTTCTCTCTGCTCCACTCACACCGTCGCTGTGTCGGCTGCGCTCTGTCCAGTCTGTCCAACTGAAACACACTGAGGACCAGTCAAATGCAACGTACAGAGAGGAAGTCAGGGAATGCAATCAGAATCAGATCATGCTGTCTGAGCCAAGTCACACCTACGTGGTGAAATGGTGTGACTCTTCTACAGTTGGATGTTTATTGGGATGAGTCTTGTCCTGGAGGCAGATATGAGAGATTTCCACTAGATGGACCAGAATTCAAAATTTGCTATATTGTAAAAATTCTTGAAAACAAACAGACTTGATTTGTGACCCGTTTCAGGAAGCTTGACGCATGTCATACGTCACTACTTCACAGCAGGGTCATTTGATGATCTTTTTTAAATAAATATTCAAAAATCCATGTATACAGGTGAGTTTAGCTTCATTTTCCGATATTATATTTTGTCAAAAAGTCATTTTCATTGCAAGTTAAAGCGTACTGTTAGCTAGCTAGCGAAAGTTAGCCGACTGGCTTGCTAGCTAACGTTACGTGTAGTAACATTCTTCGAATCAGAAACTCCTTTACCATGCTAGTTATAGCCTAATATTAGCTAACTAGCTAACATTGAACCTAGTTGGTTAGCTTTAGCTGCCTGCAGATTCATACTACAGCTATGACAATGTTTGTATTGGTGGTAGTTGGGATTATGCCGGTTCATTGTTTAGCTAGCTAGCTACATGTCCAAACATCAAGTTCACCTGGTGTGTCTGCGGGGTGATTACGGCCATCTATTGTATTTCATGAACATGTCTAGACAATAGTGACTCATCCACTTAGCTAGATGTGTCTGGGGGGGTAGGGACACACGAGGAGATTGCATGAGTCAGGTGGGAGACCTGAGCCAACTCCTCGTGCTTACGGTGGGGAGCGTGTAACTAGTCAGGCACCGTGTTATGCAGAGATGCACACGATGTCTCCAGGGCATCCAGCCAGGACGTATTGAGCCAGCTCTATGTTCTGGATCTCCAATGCGTCTCCATGGTCCAGTGTATCCTGTGCCTCTTCCCCGCACTTGCCCTGAGGTGCGTGTCACCTGCCCAGTACCACCAGTGCCAACACCACGCACCAGGCTTCCTGTGCGTCCCCAGAGCCCAGCACGTCCTGTTCCTCCTCCCCGCACTTGCGCTGAGGTGCGTGTCACCAGCCCAGTACCACCAGTGCCGGCACCACGCACCAGGCCTACAGTGCGCCTCGCCAGTCCAGAGCGTCCGGCGACAGTACCCAGTCCAGAGCGTCCGGCGACAGTACCCAGTCCAGAGAGTCTGGCAACAGTACCCAGTCCAGAGCGTCCGGCCACAGTACCCAGTCCAGAGCGTCCAGCGACAGTACCCAGTCCAGAGCGTCCAGCGACAGTACCCAGTCCAGAGCGTCCAGCGACAGTACCCAGTCCGGAGCCTCCAGCGACGGTCTCCAGTCCAGGGTCTCCAGCGACGGTCCCCAGTCCAGGGTCTCCAGCGACGGTCCCCAGACCGGGGTCTCCAGCGACGGCTCCCAGTCCAGAACATCCGGCGATGATCCACGCAGCGACGGTCCCCAGTCCGGGGTCTCCAGCGACGGTCCCCAGTCCGGGGTCTCCAGCGTCGGTCCCCAGTCCGGGGTCTCCAGCGTCGGTCCCCAGTCCGGGGTCTCCAGCGTCGGTCCCCAGTCCGGGGTCTCCAGCGACGGTCCCCAGTCCGGGGTCTCCAGCGACGGTCTCCAGTCCAGGGTCTCCAGCGTCGGTCCCCAGTCCGGGGTCTCCAGCGTCGGTCACCAGTCCAGGGTCTCCAGCGACGGTCCCCAGTCTGGGGTCTCCAGCGACGCTCCCCAGTCCAGAACATCCGGCGATGATCCAAGCAGCGAGGGTCCCCAGCCCGGGGCCTACGGCGAGGATCCGCAGTCCAGAGCCTCCGACGATGATCCAATGGTCTGTGCTACAAGAGCGGACTCGGGGTAAAGAAGGGGGGCGGTGTCCAGATCCCCACCCAGACCCTCCCATATAGCTTTAGGTTTGCGGCCGGGAGTCCGCACCTTACTGTCACGCCCTGACCTTAGTTATCTTTGTTGTCTTTATTATTTTGGTTAGGTCAGGGTGTGACGAGGGTGGTATGTGTGTTTTTGTCTTGTCTAGGGTTTTTTGTAATTCTATGAGGTTTTGGTATGTCTAGGTATTTGTAGGTCTATGGTGGCCTGAATTGGTTCACCATCAGAGACAGCTGTTTATCGTTGTCTTTGATTGGGGATCCTATTTAGGTTGCCATTTTCCATTTTGGTTTTGTGGGTTATTGTCTATGTGTAGTTGCATGTCAGCTTCACATTCGTTTTGTTATTTTGTTAGTTTGTTTAGTGTTCTTCATTGAAATAAAGAAGAATGTATTAATCTCACGCTGCGCCTTGGTCTCCTCGTTATGAAGAACGTGACACATGGCCTCAGGTGTGAATCCTTAAAGAGATGGGGTGGGGCTAAGGCTTAAGAGGGTGTGAATGGTGCTGAATGGGTGTAGACAAAGTAGAGCTCTCCAGTAGGTGTACCAAAACATTCAAGGGACATTCTCTTAAAAGTGGGGTTACAAGTTTATCAGCTTTCAAAGCAGAATTACTTTCCCATTGTTCCTCAACTGTAGTGTATGATATACAATTTTCTATCTCTGAGTCTCTACTTTTATCCTATGTAAAAAACACAATTTAAAATGTTGCTACATATGTATTTATTTAACCTTTATTTAAAGAACATATTTTTATCTACAATGATGTTCTACCAAAAGGCAAAAGGCCTCCTGCGGGGACGGGGGCTGGGATTAAACATAAATATACATCAAATAAATTTAGGACAAAACACACATCATGACAAGAGAGACACCACAACACTACATAAAGAGAGACAACACAACACTACATAAAGAGAGACAACACAACACTACATAAAGAGAGACAACACTACATAAAGAGAGACAACACAACACTACATAAAGAGAGACAACACAACACTACATAAAGAGAGACCTAAGACAACACAACATAAAGAGAGACATCACAACACTACATAAAGAGAGACAACACAACACTACATAGAAACACCACAACACTACATAAAGAGAGACAACACAACACTACATAAAGAGAGACACCACGACACTACATAAAGAGAGACAACACAACACTACATAAAGAGAGACAACACTGCACTACATAGAGACAACACAACACTACATAAAGAGAGACACCACAACACTACATAAAGAGAGACACCACAACACTACATAAAGAGAGACAACACTACATAAAGAGAGACAACACTACATAAAGAGAGACAACACAACACTACATAAAGAGAGACAACACTACATAAAGAGAGACAACACTACATAAAGAGAGACAACACAACACTACATAAAGAGAGACAACACTACATAAAGAGAGAACACAACACTACATAAAGAGAGACATCACAACACTACATAAGGAGAGACCACAACACTACATAAAGAGAGACACCACAACACTACATAAAGAGAGACAACACTACATAAAGAGAGACAACACAACACTACATAAAGAGAGACAACACAACACTACATAAAGACCTAAGACACCAATCCAGATGGTGTGTCACATTTGGGGTTAGGCATTAACTTTATCAGTGTGGTTAAGGTTAGGTTTAAAATCGGATTGATTGTATGACTTTGTGGCTGTGCTAGCTAGTGACCTTTCTGCCTCCAGAACAAGATTCATGATGAAAAACGCTAACCTGCGATTCTTCTGCCAGAGGGAGATGTTTTCCAGACAACGTTGTACAACAAAATGTGTTGTTCAATTCATTTGCTGAAAATATCGAATGACGAATACCTGTAGAGGCGCAAGAATGTCAGCCAGTCTGGGTCCTGTAATTCTGTGGAGTTCCTTTTCTACCAACATCGAAACCATTAAAAATGTTGCTCAAAATATCTAATAACGAAAACCTGTAGCATTCTATATGGAGTTTCTATTCTAATCTGTGGAGCATCGATGCGATTTACCACGATGTTTATTTGTAACACTATATTAGAATAGAGACAAAGAGCATTGAAATGTTCTCATCAATAAATAATAAAGAATACGGAGATGCGCCATTGTATGGGCATGGACTCCTCTTCTGTTCCGCATATGTTTCCCGAGTTTTATATGACACACAGTGCAAATCTTTATGAGTGTTTCATGTTAATGTCTGTATAATGACACACATGATAAAATCGAATAGTCGTGTCAGCCGCTACAGAAATCCCCAGGCTACATGACATTACATTAAATCAGGCTATATTGCGATCAACAATATAACGCAATTATACAATGATGATGTGGATACAGAATGAATAGAATAGCTGCACTCACCAACATTTCCAGATGTGCAATCCTCTCTCTTTTCCTCTTTTCCTCTCTTCCTCTTATTCATAAAAATACACTCAGTTCTTTCTGATCATATATCCAATCAAATCATCAGTAGGCTACCAATATGGAGAATACAAAATATTAAACTATAGAATTTACATATCGTATAATGAAAACGTGGGGCAAGTAATGAGTTGTGTCGTGTTAACGAAAAACAAAAAAAACATTAACACACCTCGAATGTCAAAATCGCAATGTATGTATTAAGCAATGACAATGATTATGAAAGCGCATAACATAATCGAGCTATTTGCGGCTTCTATTCGTCGTCATTAGTGTTTCCATGTTGTGATATTTCTCTTCTTTTCGAGAGATGAGCTTTGCATTACGGAGAGGGAGAGAGACAGAGAGAGAGAGAGAGGGAGAGACAGAGAGAGAGAGAGAGATGAAGAGAGAGAGAGAGAGAGGACCGTCACACAGGTAGGAGGGGCAGGTTTCTGTCTATAATAAACTCCGCCTCTACACCTCAAACCACAAATTCGACACTTGACGTCGAATTTTGTCAAAGTAACCAATCAGGGAACAGTAGCTGTCTTTGTCCCAAAACCGTAAATTCCCTGTTCAACACAAAATATTTGGAGGCATTATCAGGGTCATCACTAGTTACCACAGCAACAAAGTAATAAACCCAGTCTATTTCTACAGTTTTATTTTCTTAAAATCTGATTTTTTTAAACCTAAACACACCGCTAACCTTCTTCTAAACCTAACCTTAAATGAAGACCAAAAATCTAATTTTGGTTTTCATTCCTTTTTATGACGTAGCCCATTTTTACTTTGTGGCTGTGTTCGACTTTCTAGTGACACCCATTATCAACAGGTGACAGGGTTCATAATCATTCCTTTTTGAAGGGAGTCATTCGGCTTTTTTTGTTGTCAAATAAATAAAACATTTAGATTTTAATGACGTAGTTGCTACATTTTTGGGGGGTGATAATGACTGCAATCAAATCAAAGGTTAATGCTCGCCTGGGGCGGCTAGAGCGTTAGAGCAGCAACCAGAAGGTTGCAAGTTTTATTTAACTAGGCAATTCAGGTTAGAACAAATTCTTATTTACAATGACGGTCTACCCAGGCCAAACCCGGACGATCTCTGCCATGTTTTTGGTCAAGGTGATGAATAGCTCCCTGTCAACTGTCGGACATCTTGTTTGCAGTCTCCAGCTCTCATTATACATCAGTGGAAGAAACTGACCTCGGCATTCACACCTATGTGAAGTTAGCCATAATCAGGATTAGCAACAACGGTGGAGTTTGCGGTTTGCCTTCAAAATAAAAGTCCCCCCATTTGAAAGTGATGCAAACTGATTAAAATAGTGGAAACATGCCATATTTGGTCTAGATAATGCTAAACAAGTTCGGAATGTTGTTATATAAATGAAACAAAAGACAATTTTGAGCAAAATCAGGTTTTTAAAAATTTTGAAGAGGCGACTCAGGGATGCTGGCCTTCTAAGTCAGATTTCCTCTGTCCAGTGTCTGTGTTCTTTTGCCCATCTTAATCTATTATTGGCCAGTCTGAGATATGGCTTTTTCTTTGCAACTCTGCCTAGAAGTCCAGCATCCCGGAGTCGCCTCTTCACTGTTGACGTTGAGACTAGTGTTTTGCGGGTGCTATTTAATGAAGCTGCCAGTTGAGGACTGGTCAGGCATCTGTTTCTCAAACTAGACACTCTAATGTACAGTACTTGTCCTCTTGCTCAGTTGTGCACCGGGGCCTCCCACTCCTCTTTCTATTCTGGTTAGGGCCAGTTTGCGCTGTTCTGTGAAGGGAGTAGTACACAGCGTTGTACGAGATCTTCAGTTTCTTGGCAATTTCTCGCATGGAATAGCCTTCATTTCTCAGAACAAGAATAGACTGACGAGTTTCAGAAGAAAGTTATTTGTTTCTGGCTATTTTGAGCCTGTAATCGAACCCACAAATGCTGATGCTCCAGATACTCAACTAGTCTAAAGAAGGCCAGTTTTATTGCTTCTATAATCAGGACAACAGTTTTCAGCTGTGCTAACATAATTGCAAAAGGGTTTTCTAATGATCAATTAGCCTTTTAAAATGACAAACTTGGATTAGCTAACGCAACGTGCCATTGGAACACAGGAGTGATGGTTTCTGATAATGGGCCTCTGTACGCCTATGTAGATATTCCATAAAACAATTAGCAATTTCCAGCTACAATAGTCATTTACAACATTAATAATGTCTACATTGTATTTCTGATCAATTTGATGTTATTTTAATGGACACATTTTTTTGTTGTTGCTTTTCTTTCAAAAACAAGGACATTTCTAAGTGACCCCAAACTTCTGAAAGTGTAAGTATTCAGACCCTTCGCTATGAGACTCGAAATTGAGCTTAGGTGCATCCTGTTTCCATTTACTCTCCTTTTGATGTTTCTACAACTTGATTGGAGTCCACCTGTTGTAAGTTCAATAGATTGGACATGTTTTGTAAAGGCACCCCATCACTACTGAAAATCCATAAATCCATAAATCGATAATTAAACCTATAAGTTTTGTTTTTCATTTCAGGTAAGTTGCCTTTTTTGAATTGTCCTGCTTTTGCCAAACAATGGCTTGGTGCTGCTCACTGATTGGCTGTAGTGACTTTGAAATGTGTTCATAGTTTCAGTTACAGTATCCTCTTAAGGATCGGACCCTTTTTTTTCCCTTCAATTTTCGCCTAAAATCACATCCCCAAATCTAACTGCCTGTAGCTCAGGACCGGAAACAAGGATATGCATATTCTTGGTACCATTTGAAAGGAAACACTTTGAAGTTTGTGGAAATTAATTCATGTAGGAGAATATAAACACATTAGATCTGGTAAAAAGATAATAGAAAGAAAAAAACGTGCGGTTGAAATGCAAGAGAAAGGCCACTAATCTTTCAGGCGCAATTTAGATGTTGGCCACTAGATGGAGGCAGTGTGTATGCAAAGATTTAGACTGATTCAATGAACATTTCTGTTCAAGGTGTTGTCTCAAGTCTGCACAAAATGTGCCTAATTGGTCAATATATACATGTTCAAGTACATAACTGTGCACTCTCCTCAAACAATAGCATGGTGTGTTTTCATTGTAATAGCTACTGTAAATTGGACAGTGCTGTTAGAATAACAATAATTTAAGCTTTCTGCCAATATCAGATATGTCCTGGTACATGTTCTTGTTATACCTACAACCTCATGCTAATCGCATTAGCGCACGTTAGCTCAACCGGGGGGTGGGGGTCACCTATCCCATAGAGCTTTAAAAAAATTATATAGTTGAAGTTAGCCTATTTGACTGAAGCTTGAACTTTAAATGAACAGTGTTCATACTTCTTGTGAAATTATTCACACTGGAGAGATGCATTTTGACAATTAAATAGTAATTGTTAAAAAAAAAATGTCCTGAAATTTCTTTTCAGGTAGAAATACAATAGATTGATATACTTTAAATCACAGAAATACAGGGGGTTTTCCCCATAACAGTGTTACAGTGTCTCTGTACATTGAGGCTAAGACAAATGACAACAGAGAGTAACACAAATGTAGTAATGCTTTCAATAAACAACTCAAAGACAATTCTTCATTCGTGCCCAAAATAGTGGAGGTGGGTTGGGGCACAAGATAAGTGTTCTTTTAAACAGTGGCCTTCATCTTATTGTATTCAGGTTCCTCCTGTTTCTGTTCGCAACATGATTTCAAATCTGTTTGAACCCACCCGACCCGCCTACCAGACAGTTACAATAACAATACTTAAACCGAGCAAAGGAGGGCACTTCTCGAACGCGTACTCCGTTTGTACATGCATCAATGCAAATGTCAATGGAAAGCAGGCAAAGAAATTTGACGCAACAATGTAAAAAATTACTAACATTTGCTTTAAATCAATGGCGGACATTATTTAACCTGCTCACTGATTGGCTGTAGCGATAAGTTTCCCTCCCGAAAATCTATCAATATCCCAAATGACATGTCAAATTTTCACTCAAATCTACTAATTCTTAAATCTTCCCGGTAACACAGACCCTGTCCTGTGAAAGACTATGTCCTGACAAAAAAATAAAGCATTTGACATTGGTTGTAAAATCTAAAAGATTTGGATTGAAATGGGATATTATGATGTCAAGTTAAACACAATTATATGCATTTAATTTGGATAATCGTGATAAAATTTCATTATTTAGACCCACATTTTTTTTATATACATATTGTATATACCGTAAATGTACATACATACATTGAGAGATAAATAGGTGATAAACTCAACAAGGTTTGGTTGGTTAGCTGTTAACAGTGATCAAGGTATTCTGTTTTGGATTCATCAGACAGTTTCCACTATTGTGTAAATGTTGTCAACAACGCTCCAATCCACGCCTCTTCCCTCCCTCCTTATGCTCAAATTGCAAATTCTAGCCAATCACAAAAATTCCTGAACCAGACACTGTGGTCCAATTGGAAAAATCCACACGTTTTCTGCCAGCCAATTAGAAACTCTCCCTGCAGTACACATGTGTGTCCTTCAAGGGGAGCCAAAGAGCACAGAGAAACAAACACCTGCCATAATATTCATTCTATCTTAGTGAGGTTCACTGAGAAACTTTTGCCAGATGAATATTTTGGCCAGGTCTAGGCTGTCATTGAAAGAAAAACAAAGTGAGAACCACCTTTTTGGTCCTCACTTCCAAAAATGAACACACACAGACAGACAGACAGACAGACAGACGGCCTCTCCTTTTAACATGTTTGTTTTTCAGACTTGTTGGTGTTTTTGAAAGGTTGTTTATCTCTGAATTTGGCAGGTTTGAATTGACTTGGTAAGTTTGTCCGTCCGTCCGTCCGTCCGTCTGTCTGTCTGTCTGTCTGTGTTCATTTTTGGAAGTGAGGACCAAAAAGGTGGTTCTCACTTTGTTTTCCTTTCCGTCCGTCCGTCTCACTTTGGACCGACCGACCGACCGACCGACCGACCGACCGACCGACCGACCGACCGCTACACTGCCAAGTGGCTGGAATGTTCTCCACTGAGTCCACCGTCATCTCCAGCCGAAAACACTTCCAATGCCTCCAGATTCAGAGACAGTTTGGAAAGGAAAAACAGAAACTGTAAACATAAGATTTAGAGAGTCCAACTCCCCTTATCCCACACTTCCTCCTCTACCCGGCGTTATATAGGCGAAATCGCCGAAGAATAAACTGTACGAGCTCCGTTCGAGACTGTCCTATAGGACGGGACATTATGAATTGTAACATCCTCTGCTTCTCAGGGTCATGGTTGAACAAGGACATAGATAATATACAGGACATCTAGCTGGTGTTTCTATGCATTGGCAGGACAGAACGGCAGAGTCCGGTAAGATGATGGTTAATTTCTTCAGAAAACACGTTGATCTGACTGTGATCTGACAATGGTGTCTGTGGTCTGACAGTGAATGCACTAACGGAGGAAGGGTCAATGTCAGTGATGGCATAATCGACTACACTTGTCCCAAGAGCTGAGCAGTAAGTAAACTGACCTAAAGAGTCCCCTCTGATTCTACCATTAAGCATTGTGCTCACAACAGAACACATTTTCATTGACCGTTCTGGCAGCGAACAGCAGCAACCAATCACAACCCTGTCGCCACGGGAATCTACCATGCCACACAGTCAGCCCAGTTAGAACCCTGTGATGTCATAATAGATCATTTAAGTGATGTCATAATAGTCTCTGTGATGTGGTGGGTGGTTTGTGTCTTTATTAACGACAGCAATCGCTAATATTAAGGAAGTCTGGAGGTTCTGTTCGGCTGAGTTAGAATAGCTCATGATAAGCTGTAGACCATACTATTTACCGAGAGAGTATTCATCTGTATTTTTTTGCTGTCAATTTACCACCACAAGCCAATGCTGGCACTAAGACTGCATTCAACAAGCTGTATACGGCCATAAGCAAACAAGACAATGTTCATCCAGCTATTCCGGACGACTGTTTGCTCTCCGAAGTCGATGTGATTGGACCTTTAAACATTACCAGGATGTGTACTCAGAACATGCACTGACCAACTGGCAAGTGGCTTAATTGACATTTTCAAACTCTCTCTGACCCAGTCTGTAATACCTACACGTTTCATGCAAACCACCATTAGTCCCCTGTTGCCTAAGAACACTAAGGTAACCTGTCTAAATGACTACCACGCCGTAGCACTCACATCTGGAGACATGAAGAGCTTTGAAATGCTGGTCATGGCTCACATCAACACCATTATCCCAGAAACTCTAGACCCACTCCAATTTGCATACCACCCCAACAGATGCAAAGATGATGCAATCTCTATTGCACTCCACACTGCCCTTTCCCACCTGGACAAAAGGAACACCTATATGAGAATGCTATTCATTGACTACATTTCTGCGTTCAACACCAGAGTGCCTTCCAAGTTCGTTACTAAGCTAAGGACCCTGGGACTGAACACCTCCCTCCACAACTGGATCATGGACCTTCTGTCAGACTGCCCCCCAGGTGGTGAGGGTAGGAAACAACACATCCACCACACTGACCCTCAACACGGGGGTCCTTCAGGGGTGCGTGCTCAGTCCCCTCCTGTACTCCCTGTTCACCCATGACAATCTGGCCGCTCATGACTTCAACGGCATCATTAAGTTTGCCAACAACACAACGGTAATAGGCCTGATCACCGACGACGGTGAGACAGCCTATAGGGAGGAGGTCAGAGATCTGGCCATGTGGACAACAACCTCTCCCTCAACGTGGGCAAGACAAAGGAGTTTATCATTGACTACAGGAAATGGAGAACATGTCACATCGACAGGCTGTAGTGGGGCGGGTCGAGAGCTTTAAGGTCCTCGGTGTCCACATTACTAAGGACCTATCATGGTCCAAACACAGCAACAGCTCTTCCCCCTGAAATTATTTGGCAATGGGTCCTCAGATCCTCAAATAGTTCTACAGCTGCACCATTGAGAGCATCTTGACTGGCTGCATCACAGCCTGGTATGGCAACTGCTTGGCATCCGACCGCAAGGCGCTACAGACGGTAGTGCGTATGGCCCAGTACATCACTGGGGCCGAGCTCCCTGCCTTCAAGGACCTCTATACCAGGTGTTAATATAATTGCAAAGGGGTTTAATAATGATCAATTAGCATTTTAAAATGATAAACCTCAGATGAACTAACACAGCGTGCCATTGGAACACAGGAGTGATGGTTGCTGATTATGGGCCTCTGTACACCTATGTAGATATTCCATAAAAAAATCAGCCGTTTCCAGCTACAATAGTCATTTACAACATTAACAATGTCTACACTGTATTTCTGATTAATTTGATGTTATTTTAATGGACAAAATATTGGCTTAACCAAACTTTCTGTTCCCTGAACCGGTTCCAACTCCTGGTCTTAAGTTTTTGTTAGGTATCAGGACAATAAAGCCTATGCAAATGGCTGTTTTGCAAACCACATAGATAGACTTTCATAAAAGTGCATTCTGGGATGACACTGTATAGCCTAGGCTACTATTCGACTTTGTGGGGATAGGAAGAGTGTGTCCATTTTATTTTGTCTCACCTAGAGCAGAATATTGTACAGGACTGGGCCTAGAGAAGAAGACTTTCCACTACACAGGAATGGTAAAGCCCCCTTTTCTGATTCTAACAGCAGACCAATAAGTCTACTGTCGGCTCTTAGCAAACATTTGGAAAGAATTGTGTTTGAATCAAATACAATGCTATTTCTCTATGAATAAATTAACAACAGACTTTCAGCATGCCTATAGAGAAGGGCATTCTACATGTACTGCACTGACACAAATGACTGATGATTGGCTGAAATAAATTGATGTTGAAGATGGTAGAAGCTGTACTCTTGGATTTCAGTGCAGCCTTTGATATCATTGACCATAACCTGTTAGCAGAAAAACGTGTGTGTTATTGTTGTACACCCTCTGTCGTATCATCGATCAAAAGCTATC
Source organism: Oncorhynchus clarkii lewisi (assembly GCF_045791955.1). Classification (NCBI taxonomy): domain Eukaryota; kingdom Metazoa; phylum Chordata; class Actinopteri; order Salmoniformes; family Salmonidae; genus Oncorhynchus; species Oncorhynchus clarkii. The sequence goes on from NC_092150.1 coordinate 4,744,897, forward strand.
TATCTAACAGAACACAGAGGGTTTTTCTTCAATGGAAGCCTCTCTAATGTAATACATGTAAAGTGTGGAATTCCACAAGGAAGCTGTCTTGGCCCTTTATTGTTTTCTATTTTTAATAATGATTTATAATTAGCTTTTAACAAAGCCTGTGTGTCTATCTAGGCTTGTGATTCAACACTGTACTTTTCAGCGGCCACAGACTCTAAACAAAGACTTGCAGTTAGTTTCAGAATGGTGGCCAGCAATAAACTAGTTCTGAATATATCTAAGATTAAGAGCATAGTTTTTGGTACAAATCCTTCCTTAAACTCTAGACCTAAGCTGGATCTGGTTATGAAAAATGTGTCTATAGAACAAGTTGAGGAAACTAAACTTCTCGGTGTCAACTTAGACTGTAAACTGTCATGGTCAAGGCATTTCGATTCAATTGTTTTCTAGATGGGGGAGAGGCCTGTCTGTGATAAGGAGATGCTCAGTATTCACCACAACTGACCAATCATGTCGTACAGGCTCTAGTTGTATCCCATCTTGACTATTGCCCAGTAATAGGGTCAGAAAGACATAATAAAGCCATAGCTGAGCCAGAGCAGAACAGCACGTCTTACCCTACAATGTCCCTAAATAGCTTATGTAAACAAAAGGCATGTTGGCCTTTCCTTGGCTCAAAGTAGCGGAGATTTTGTCTGCATCATTTCTTGTTTTGTTTTTTTGTCGTTGAAAGTTCTTAAAAACGGTAAACTGTCATCATTCATCAACCAACATAGCTCTGACATACATTCGTACTTCATAGTCCCTAAAGCAAAAATGAATTCAAGGCAACACACAGTAATATGTAGTCACGATAGCATGGAACTCCCTGCCATCTCAAATCACTCAAACAAGCAGCAACATTAGCTTATAAAAACTGATAAAACATCACAATGCCTCTGACCTAAATAGCTGTAGCATCTCCCTCCCTCCCTCACATCGGATGTTTGGGTTAAAGTTCAAGATAAGGTGTTGCCTTGGCAACGGGACATCAGGGGCCTGCTCAGAGAAAGCATTCGTAAGCAAAGCCTCCATAGAGTAAGAAGGTATTGCTCCATATGATATGGTAGTGTGGTCATCTTACTGATGTTAGTCATTAGAGCAAAGTTTTATTTAAGTGTATGAAAGTGGTGTTCTTATCTTGTATGTGACTGGTGGTGCTGCAGGGAATGAAAATTGAGGAAAAAAAAACACAACTCATCCAGTTTCGTCCAAAGGCAGCACACTGTACCTAGCTAACCATTTACATTCGGTAGACTTTAACACGTTACACTGTACCTTAGCTAACCATTTACGTTCTGTAGACTTTAACACGTTACACTGTACCTTAGCTAACCTTTTACGTTCTGTAGACTTTAACACATCACACTATCCCTTAGCTAACCCTTTACGTTCTGTAGACTTCAACACATCACACTATACCTTAGCTAACCCTTTATGGTCGGTACAATGTAACGCAGATTGTTCTGAAATTGTTTCTGTTGTTACAAATGGATAGGTTTAGCATTCCTGCAACATTATTTTGTTGAAATATAATTTAATCTCTGAGAAATTAACCTAAAATTGATTGCCCCAAAAAATGTGCCATTTTAATTAATAGGATTCATATAATATTGAATTAATATAGTACCTAACATCCAATTTGGCCCAAACTTTTTCTAAGGATGACTTAGACATGAGGAATCCAAAGAAATTATCAAAAGCCACACACGGAGCCCACCACAAATGTTTTATTAAATGGTTTAGTTCATTTCTATTCAGTAGAAAGGGCGAAGGACGTATGTGAAACCCATCTGATCTTAATGATGACTGAGTGGAGTGATGGAGCTCTAAAAAAAAATCCACACGTAGCTAAAGTGAAGGATTCAATTGAAACTTTTAGCGGGGAGGAAACTCCAACACATTTGGAAACTCCAACACGGTTGGAAACTCCAACACATTTGGAAACTACAACACGGTTGGAAACTCCATCACATTTGGAAACTCCAACACATTTGGAAACTACAACACGGTTGGAAACTCCATCACATTTGGAAACTCCATCACATTTGCTGAGGTGAAGGATTCAGTCGAAGCCTTAGTGGGGAGGAAACTCCGTATGTAGCCATTTATGAGCTGAATGGCACAGTTGGGGCGGCAGGTAGCCTAGTGGTTCGAGTGGAGGGGCGGCAAGTAGCCTAGTGGTTACAGTGGAGGGGCGGCAGGTAGCCTAGTGGTTAGAGTGGAGGGGCGGCAGGTAGCCTAGTGGTTCGAGTGGAGGGGCGGCAAGTAGCCTAGTGGTTACAGTGGAGGGGCGGCAGGTAGCCTAGTGGTTAGAGTGGAGGGGCGGCAGGTAGCCTAGTGGTTAGCGTGGAGGGGCGGCAGGTAGCCTAGTGGTTAGAGGGGAGGGGCGGCAGGAAGCATAGTGGTTAGAGTGGAGGGGCGGCAGGTAGCCTAGTGGTTAGAGTGGAGGGGCGGCAGGTAGCCTAGTGGTTAGCGTGGAGGGGCGGCAGGTAGCCTAGTGGTTAGAGGGTAGGGGCGGCAGGTAGCCTAGTGGTTATAGTGTTGGACTTGGAACCGAAAGGTTGCAAGACCATATCCCCCGAGCTGACAAGGTAAAAACCTGTTGTTCTGCCCCTGAAAAAGGCAGTTAACCCACTGTTCTTAGGCCGTCATTGAAAATAAGAATTTGTTCTTAACTGACTTGTTAAAATAAAGGTAAAGTAAAAGCTGTGGTTAGCTGCATTTCCATTGTCATTTTTGTTACACTTGCTGCATTCAGTAGCATCTATGAATCACATTATGAACAGTATTGACGTCAAACGGGACAACCAAGGACACGGGTGGTTCCTAATGTGGTGAGATTCTCACGGGTGGTTCCTAATGTGGTGAGATTCTCGCGGGTGGTTCCTAATGTGGTGAGATTCTCACGGGTGGTTCCTAATGTGGTGAGATTCTCACTGGTGTAAACAGAACAGCTGGTTGTGAGAGAATAGCATCAGAACCTGCAATTGTAGACGTTATTTAAGAGCAACAAATGGCAATACTTCTCACAAAAACAAGTAGTGATGAAGTCAATCTCTCCTCTACTTTGAGCCATGAGAGATTGGCATGCATATGATTAATATTAGCTGTACATCTAAATTAAGGGCCAGCCATGCTGCCCTGTTCTGGGCCAATTGTAATTTTCCCTCTTTGTCCCTCTTTGTGGCACCTGACCACACGACTGGGCAGTAGTCCAAGTGCAACAAAACTAGGGCCTGTAGGACCTGCCTTGTTGATAGTGCTGTTAAGAAGGTAGAAACTAGGGCCTGTAGGACCTGCCTTGTTGATAGTGCTGTAAAGAAGGTAGAAACTAGGGCCTGTAGGACCTGCCTTGTTGATAGTGCTGTTAAGAAGGTAGAAACTAGGGCCTGTAGGACCTGCCTTGTTGATAGTGTTGTTAAGAAGGTAGAAACTAGGGCCTGTAGGACCTGCCTTGTTGATAGTGCTGTTAAGGAGGCAGAGCAACGCTTATTATAGACAGACTTCTCCCCATATTAGCTAGTGATGTATCAATATGTTTTGACCATGACAGGTTACAATCCAGGGTTACTCCAAGCAGTTTAGTCACCTCAACTTGCTCAATTTCCACATTATTCATTAAAAGATTTAGTTGAGGTTTAGGGTTTAGTGAATGATTTGTCCCAAATACAATGATCTTAGTTTTTTAAATATGTCAGACTAACTTATTTCTTACCACCCATTCTGAAACTGACTTCATCTCTTTGTGAAGTGTTGCAATGATTTCACTCACTGTAGTGGCTGACCTGAATAGTGTTGAGTCATCCTCATACATAGACACAGTGGCTTTACTCAGAGCCAGTAGCATGTCATTAGTAAACATTGAAAAAGTAAAGGGCCTAGACAGCTGCCCAGGGGAATTCCTGATTCTACTTGGATTATGTTGGTGAGGCTTCCATTAAAGAACACTGTGTTCTGTTAGACAGGTAACTCTTTATCCGCAATATAGCAGGAGGTGTAAATATATATATGTTTTTGCAGCATTATACTATGATCGATAATGTCGAAAGCCGCACTGAAGTCTAACAAAACAGCTTCCACAATAATTTTATTGTCAGTTTCTCTCAGCCAATCATCAGTCATTTGTGCATGTATAAATGTGCTGAAAGTTTATTGTTAATTTATTTACTGTAAAATTGCATTGTAACATTGTAAAGTTTACCAAGGGTTGGTATCAGGCAGATTGGTCACCTGTTTGAGCCAGTAAAGGGGGCTTTACTGTTCTTGGATAGCAGAATGACTTTTGCTTCCCTCCAGACCTGAGGGCCCACACTCTTTTGTAAGCTTAGATTGAAGAGATGGCAACTAGCAGTGGCAATAATGTCCATTATTATCCTCAGTAATTTCCCATCTGTTGTCAGACCCCGGTGGCTTGTCAATGTTGATAGACAACCATAATTTTTTTCACCTCTTCCACTCTCACTTTAAGGAATTCAAAATTACAATGCTTGTCTTTCATTTAAAAAAAATTCTATGTAGGTTCGACGTTTGTTGCTGGCATGTCTTGCTAATCTTGCCAATGAAAAAGTAATTAACGTAGTTGGCAATATCAGTGAATTTTGTGATGAATGAGCCATCCGATTCAATGAATGATGGTGTTGAGTTTGCCTTTTTGCCCAACATTTCATTTAAAAGGTTTTACAATCATTCTTTATATCATTTATCTCAGTTTCTTCTTCTTTTTATTCAGTTTAGTCACATGATTTCTCAATTTGCAGTAGGTTTAGTAATCGGTTATACAGCCAGACTTATTTACCATTCCTTTTGCCTCATCCCTCTCAAAGGTAACATTTTTCAATTCCTCATCAATCCACAGGGAATTTTCCGTTTTTACAGTAATTTTCTTAATGGGCACATATATTTTTTTATTTTATTTGACCTTTATTTAACTAGGCAAGTCAGTTAAGAACAAATTCTTATTTACAATGACGGCCTACCAAAAGTAAAAAGGCCTCCTGAGGATACGGGGGGATTAAAAATAAAAAGTAAATCAAATATAAATAATAATAATTATTATTAATAATTTAAAATATAGGACAAAACACACATCACGACAAGAGAGACAACACTACACTACATCAAGAGAGACCTAAGACAACAACATAGGAAGGCAGCAACACATGACAACACAGCATGGTAGCAACACAACATGACAACAACATGGTAGCAACATGGAAGCAGCACAACATGGTAGCAACACAAAACATGGCACACACATTATTTGGCAAAGACAACAGGAAAAAGGGAAAGAGAATAGAGGCAACAATACATCACGCAAAGCAGCCACAACTGTCAGTAAGAGTCTCCATGATTGAGTTTTTAAGTTAAGAGGTTGAGATGAAACTGTCCAGTTTGAGTGTTTGTTGCAGCTCGTTCCAGTCGCTAGCTGCAGAGAACTGAAAAGACGAGCGACCCAGGGATGTGTGTGCTTTGGGGACCTTTAACAGAATGTGACTGGCAAAACGGGTGTTGTATGTGGAGGATGAGGGCTGCAGGGAAAGAACATCTACCCACTCGAGAGCACCCTTACCTGCCGATCTCTAAATTATGTCTCTATAATCTAGCATGGGTAGGATGGTCATCTCACTTAGGGTTAGCTTGGCAGCTGGGGTGAAAGAGGAGCGATTACAATAGAGGAAACCAAGTCTAGTTTTAAATTTTAACATGCAGCTTTGATATGTGCTGAGAGAAGGACAGTGCACCGTCGAGCCATCCTGTCAAGTACTTGTATGCGGTGACAACCTCAAGCTCTAAACCTTCAGAGGTAGTAATCACACCTGTCGGGAGATGGGCATTCTTCCTACCAAACCACGTGACCTTTGTTTTGGAGGTGTTCAGAACAAGGTTAATGGCAGAGAAAGCATATTGGACACTAAGAAAGCTTTGTTGTTGAGCGTTTAACACAAAATCCGGGGAGGGGCCAGCTGAGTATAAGACTGTATCATCTGCATATAAATGGATAAGAGAGCTTCCTACTGCCTGAGCTATGTTGTTGATGTAAATTGAGAAGAACCTAGGATCAAGCCTTGGGGTACTCCCTTGGTGACAGGCAGTGGCTGAGACAGCAGATGTTCTGACACTATACACTGCGCTCGTTGAGAGAGGTAGTTAGCAAACTTGACCAAAGACCCCTCAGAGACACCAGTAATCCTTAGCAGGCCCACAATAATGGAATGATCTACCACATCAAAACTTGAGACATCTGTGGCATTGTGTTGTGTGACAAAACGGCACGTTTTAGAGTGGCCTTTTATTGTCCCCGGCACAAGGTGCATCTGTGTAATGATCATGCTGTTTAATCAGTTTATTGATATGCCACATTTGTCAGGTGGATGGATTATCTTGGCAATGGAGAAATGCTCACTAACAGGGATGTAAGCAAATTTGTGCACAGAATTTGAGAGAAATAAGCTTTTCATGTGGATATATATATATTTTTTCTGCACATGAAACATGGGACCAATGATTTACATGTTGCGTTTATATTTTTTGTTCAGTCTAACACAGTATAATTCACAATAGCCACAAAACCTAGCAGTCAAACAGGGAAATGGTGCCAATCATTTTTCCCACCATTCATTGTTTCAGTGTTTCGAAAATCCCTCATGGGAAAAAATAAATGGTGGAAAACAATGGGTACCATTTCACTGTTTGACCGCAAGGTTTTCTGGGTATCATGACACCTCCACTGTGTTGCTCTATTGTCTTTTTTATATATCTAATTTAAGTATTTCCGTACCTGTCTATTAAAGTTATGTATTATATAATTTTACATTTTACGTATTATGTTATGTTTTATGTATAAGGTGTTCCCTTGGCAACAGGACATCGGGGACCTGCTCAGAGAAAGCATTCGTAAGCAAAGCCTCCATAGAGTAAGAAGGTATCGCTCCATATGATATGGTAGTCTGGTCATCTTACTTGATGTTAGTCATTAGAGCAAAGTTTTATTGAAGTGTATGAAGGTGTATTCTTATTTTTGTATGTGACTGGTGGTGGTTTGCTACTGGGGTGTGAGTGTGGTGCGGGGAAATGAAAATGGATACGCAAATCAAGAACTCCGTTTAGAGAACAGGAGGAAAAATCCATATCAAGGGGACTTTACTCATTTTATTAATGTACAAAGTCCGCGCACCATACCTTAGCGAACCCTTATGGGCTGTAGATTATAACTCGTTACACTAATACCGCAGTTAAATGAACCCTTCGTGACTGTAAAAGGGTAGCACGGAAAATGTTTTGGTTTAGGTCATTTCTATCCACTAGATAATGATGACTCGGGTTACATTTATTTAACGGAGTGGATTGATGGATCTATTAAAAAAAAATAAAAACACGTATGTAACTAAAGTGAAGAATTAAACGTTATACTTCAGTTGGAGAAAACACAAACGGGGCTGTCCTATCTTCCTGTGACAGTGTGAGGGCGTCCAAGAGCGTCCTTATTGGTTGGAATAGGCAAGCCTTTGACAGTCCTGAAGGCCAATCAGATTGATAGGGACGGACTTTTTTTTTATACAATTCGGATAAACTGTTGTGAACCAATTGCAGATATGCCAGCGGTCTAGTGAAATAACCCCATTGGACGAGAGACTCGAATGATCGGCATGGAATTGTTTAGGGAACTTGTGGGTGGGTGAATGACCAGAGTGAGCTACAGTTAGTTATGTAACGAAATATACCGTTAGTAGCCTACTGGTGATTTGATTGGATAGATGATGAGACGGGTGATCAGAGAGAAGTAAATGTATTTTTATGAATAAGAGACGGAGCGAGGAGAGGATTGCACATCTGGAAATGTTGGTGAGTGCAGCTATTCTATTCATTCTGTATCCACATCATCATTGTATAATTTAATTTACTTTAAATGTAATTTAATCTACTTTAATGTAATGTCATGTAACCTGGGGATTTCTGTAAGGGATGACACGCCAATGGACTATTGGATTTTATCATGTGTGTCATTATACAGACATTAACATGAAACACTCATAAAGATTTGCACTGTGTGTCATATAAAACTCGGGAAACATGTGCGGAACAGAAGAGGAGTCCATGCCCACACAATGGCGCATCTCCGTATTCTTTATTATTTATTGATGAGAACATTTCAATGCTCTTTGTCTCTATTCTAATATAGTGTTACAAATAAACATCGTGGTAAATCGCATCGATGCTCCACAGATTAGAAAATAAACTCCATACAGAATGCTACAGGTTTTCGTTATTAGATATTTTGAGCAACATTTTTAATGGTTTCGATGTTGGTAGAAAAGGAACTCCACAGAATTACAGGACCCAGACTGGCTGACATTCTTGCGCCTCTACAGGTATTCGTCATTCGATATTTTCAGCAACTGAATTGAACAACACATTTTGTTGTACAACGTTGTCTGGAAAACATCTCCCTTCCCTCTGGCAGAAGAATCGCAGGTTAGCGTTTTTCGTCATGAATGTTGTTCTGGAGGCAGCTCTGCCGAATGGTCACTAGCTAGCACAGCCATAGTAATCAAATCAGATTTTAAACCTAACCCTAATCTTACATTAAGACCAAAAAGCAAATGTTTGTTTTTATAAATGTTTTAATATAGCCAATTTTGACTTTGCAGCTGGCTTATCTAGTGGAAATCTCTCAGATCTGCCTCTAGGACAAGACTCATCCCAATAAACATCAAACTGTAGAAGAGTCACACCATTTCACCATGTAGGTGTGACTTGGCTCAGACAGCATGATCTGATTCTGATTCCATTCCCTGACTTCCTCTCTGTAGGTTGCATTTGACTGGTCCTCAGTGTGTTTCAGTTGGACGGACTGGACAGAGCGCAGCCGACACAGCAACGGTGTGAGTGGAGCAGAGAGAACCGAGGATGGGGGGCGGAGGTCAGCAGACGGAGTCAAGCGAGCCGGCCAAGGGTGACGGGGGTGGGCCCGATGGAGGGCGAGGTGGCAGTGCAGTCTACACCTGGGAAGAGGTTCAGAGGCACTGCCACAGAGGCGACCAGTGGTTGGTCATCGACAGGAAGGTCTATAATATTACCCAGTGGGCGAAGAGACACCCAGGGGGCATCAGGGTCATCAGTCACTTTGCTGGAGAAGATGCCACGGTCAGTAGCCTAACTATGGAAGATGTTGGTGAAATGTTTTCAAGTTATTCCAGGAAGACTGTTGCAAATGTTATAATGTTGTAGGTGTGACATATTACAGTAGTTGTTAGTGGATCGTACATTATGACTCTATTACATATTACAGTAGTTGTTAGTGGATCGTACATTGTGACTCTATTACATATTACACTAGTTGTTAGTGGATCGTACATTGCTGGATCCTAATTTCATGATAATCTCTTAACTAATCTCACAGTTAATTATTTAGTATTTATTTGTACTTTTTAAAATATTCTTTAAATTATCTGAGAGACAAATAAAGGACATGTGTATATATTTCTCTTAAACAACATAGATTAATCTAGGTCTCTGATTTCTAGGAAGCATTTGTCGCATTCCATCTCGATCCGAATTTTGTCAGGAAGTTTCTGAAGCCGTTGCTGATTGGAGAGCTGGCAACGACAGAGCCCAGCCAGGACCAGGGGAAAAACGTGAGGAGGCCCATCTTTCTCTCTCTCCCTCTACAGCATCACACCCATAACATACATCGTTGTAGGCTACATAATGAAACAATGTGAAGCCTACAGCATCTCTCCCTCTGACATAGCATCACACCCACTCTAACATACTGTAGGTTTAGGTAGGGACCCGGGGACCAATGTGAGGCCTGTCTTTCTCTAGCTGATAGGGAATTACATGCATCTCAGACTGAATGCTGTGCAGAATGATCCTTTCTACAATGTGTCAGAAGAACCCGGGACCAGGTCGTAGTGTGTCATCTTCAGTCGTCTACTATAATAACTAGGGCACATTATACCAGCCTGTCTATATGCCCAGATGCCCCTATAACTAGATCACATTATACCAGCCTGTCTATGTGCCCAGATGCCCCTATAACTAGATCACATTATACCAGCCTGTCTATGTGCCCAGATGCCCCTTTAACTAGATCACATTATACCAGCCTGTCTATGTGCCCAGATTCTCCGCTGCCCGCTGTCTGTTTACCTAATCAGGAGTCTTACATCTTATCTTGGTTCTCTTCAGCTTTCTGTTACTTCTATTTCCTTACCCTTCTTCTTCCTCTTCTTCTTCTTCTTGAGCTGGTCTGAGCTGGTCTGCTCCACACAACTGTTTACCTGAGTACCTGTACAGCGCCAAAATCCTGGAAGGTGTCAACCATTGGATCAGAGCCTAAGAAGTCAGGAGCCAAATCACCAAATGACTTTTGATCTTTGACCTTTGGCCCTCGCGCCCCTTTTGGCCAAATGCATGGAAAGGGTTGTTAGTAAGCACCTTACCCTGTCCATAGCAGATCAACTGGACCCGTTACAGCCTATCAGGCACAGAAGGGGGATTTAGAAGCTTCTGATAGGCTAATTGACATAATTTGAGTCAAGGTGTACCTGTGGATGTATTTCAAGGCCTACCTTCAAACGCAGTGCCTCTTTGCTTGATATCATGGGAAAATCAAAAGAAATCAGCCAAGACCTCAGAAAAAAATTTGTAGACCTCCACAAGTCTGGTTCATCCTTGGGAGCTAATTCCAAACTCCTGAAGGTACCACGTTCATCTGTACAAACAATAGTACGCAAGTATAAACACCATGGGACCACGCAGCCGTCATACCACTCAGGAAGGAGACGCATTCTGTCTCCTAGAGATGAACGTACTTTGGTACAAAAAGTGCAAATCAATCCCAGAACAACAGCAAAGGACCTTGTGAAGATGCTGGAGGAAATAGGTACAAAAGTTTCTATATCCACAGTAAAACGAGTCCTATATCGACATAACCTGAAAGGCCGCTGAGCAATGAAGAAGCCACTGCTCCAAAACCACCATTAAAAAGCCAGACTACGGTTTGCAACTGCACATGCGGACAAAGATCATAATTTTTGGAGAAATGTACTCTGGTCTGATGAAACAAAAATATTACTATTTGGCCATAATGACCATCATTATGTTTGGAGGAAAAATTAAAGTAACGTAATTCCAAGCATCCTAATTTCTCACATCCTGAAATCAAGGACAGATTAATTGAGATAGACTTCATACGTCTGTAATGATTATTGATCACCTCTAACCCATACAGGCAGTACTGGTGCAGGACTTCCAGGCCCTGCGTGACCGTGTGGAGAGGGAGGGTCTCCTCCGTGCCCGCCCCCTCTTCTTCAGCCTCTACCTGGGCCACATCCTGCTACTAGAGGCCCTGGCTTTGGGCCTGCTCTGGGTCTGGGGGACCAGCTGGAGCCTCACACTGCTCTGTTCCCTCATGCTGGCCACGTCTCAGGTACCATTACAGTATTATTAGGGAGTACAAGAAGATATTTGACAGGCAGATTCAAAGGTTAGGCATAGGGATCGAAGGTTAGGGTTAGGATTAAGGTTAAAGTTAGGTTTCGGATTAAGGTTAGAATTAGAGGATTAGGTTAGGGTTAGGATTAAGGTTAAGGTTAAAGTTAGGTTTAGGATTAAGGTTAGAATTAGACGAATAGATTAAGATTTAGGTTAGGTTTAAGATTGAATTGTATTTATTAATTTTATTTATTTATTTACCATTATTTAATTAGGCAAGTCAGTTAAGAACAAATTCTTATTTACATTGACGGCCTACCAAATGACAAAAGGCCTCCTGCGGGGACGGGGGCTGGGAAAAAATAATAAACTATAATAATAATGAAAAAAATATAGGACAAAACACTTCACGACATGAGAGACAACACTACATAAACAGAGACCGAAGACAACAACACAACATGGTAGCAACACAACATGACAACAACATGGTAGCAACAAGACATGGTAGCAACACAACATGGTAGCAACACAACATGGTAGCAACACAACATGACAGCAACATGGTAGCAACACAACATGGTAGCAACACAACATGACAACAACACAACATGGTAGCAACACAACATGACAACAACATGGTAGCAACACAGCATGGTAGCAACACAACATGGTAGCAACACAACATGACAGCAACATGGTAGCAACACAACATGGTAGCAACACAACATGACAACAACATGGTAGCAACACAACATGACAACAACATGGTAGCAACACAACATGGTAGCAATACAACATGACAGCAACATGGTAGCAACACAACATGACAACAACATGGTAGCATCACAACATGACAACAATATGGTAGCAACACAACATGACAACAACATGGTAGCAACACAACATGGTAGCAACACAACATGGTAGCAACACAGCATGACAGCAACACAACATGGTAGCAACACAACATGACAGCAACACAACATGGTAGCAACACAACATGGTAGCAACACAACATGGTAGCAACACAACATGCCAGCAACATGGTAGCAACACAACATGACAACAATATGGTAGCAACACAACATGACAACAACATGGTAGCAACACAACATGGTAGCAACACAGCATGACAGCAACACAACATGGTAGCAACACAACATGACAGCAACACAACATGGTAGCAACACAACATGGTAGCAACACAACATGGTAGCAATACAACATGACAACATGGTAGCAGCACAACATGGTAGCAACACAACATGGTAGCAACACAACATGACAGCAACACAACATGGTAGCAACACAACATGGTAGCAACACAACATGACAGCAACATGGTAGCAACACAACATGACAACAACATCGTAGCAACACAACATGAAAACAATATGGTAGCAACACAACATGACAACAACATGGTAGCAACACAACATGGTAGCAGCACAACATGACAACAACATGGTAGCAACACAACATGACAACAACATGGTAGCAACACAACATGACAACAACATGGTAGCAGCACAACATGGTAGCAACACAACATGACAACATGGTAGCAGCACAACATGGTAGCAACACAACATGGTAGCAACACAACATGACAACATGGTAGCAACACAACATGACAACAACATGGTAGCAACACAACATGGTAGCAACACAACATGACAACATGGTAGCAACACAACATGACAACAACATGGTAGCAACACAACATGGTAGTAACACAACATGACAGCAACATGGTAGCAGCACAACATGACAACAACATGGCAGCAACACAACATGGTAGAGACACAATATGACAACAACATGGTAGCAGCACAACATGACAACAACATGGCAGCAACACAACATGACAACAACATGGCAGCAGCACAACATGGTAGCAACACAACATGACAACAACATGGCAGCAGCACAACATGGTAGCAACACAAAACATGGTACAAACATTATTGGGCTCAGACAACAGCACAAAGGGCAAGAAGGTAGAGACAACAATACATCCCACAAAGCAGCCACAACTGTCAGTAAGAGTGCCCATGATTGAGTCTTTGAATGAAGAGATGGAGATAAAACTGTCCAGTTTGAGTGTTTGTTGCAGCTCGTTCCAGTCGCTAGCTGCAGCGAACTGAAAAGACGAGCGACCCAGAGATGTGTGTGCTTTGGGGACCTTTAACAGAATGTGACTGGCAGAACGGGTGTTGTATGTGGAGGATGAGGGCTGCTGTAAATATCTCAGATAGGGGGGAGTGAGGCCTAAGAGGGTTTTATAAATAAGCATCAACCAGTGGGTCTTGCAACGGGTATACAGTGATGACCAGAGGAGTATAGAGTACAGTGATGTGTCCTATAAGGATCATTGGTGGCAAATCTGATGGCTGAAAGGTAAAGAACATCTAGCCACTCGAGAGCACCCATACCTGCCGATCTATAAATGATGTCTGCGTAATCTAGCATAGTTAGGATGGTCATCTGAATCAGGGTTAGTAAGTACTTGTATGAGGTGACTACCTGAAGCTCAAAACCCTCAGAGTAATCACACCAGTAGGGAGTGGGGCATTCTTCATACCAAACCATATGACAGAGAAATCCTGTTGGACACTAAGAAAGCTTTGTTGTAGAGCATTTAACACAAATTCTGGGGAGGGGCCAGCTGAGTATAAGACTGTATCATCTGCATATAAATGGATAAGAGAGCTTCCTACTGCCTGAGCTATGTTGTTGATGTAAATTGAGAAGAGCATGGGGCCTAGGATCGAGCCTTGGGGTACTCCCTTGGTGACAGGCAGTGGTTGAGACAGCAGATGTTCTGACATTATATACTGCGCTCTTTGAGTGAGGTAGTTAGCAAACTAGGCCAAAGACCCCTCAGAGACACCAATACTCCTTAGCCGACACACAAGAAAAAGTCAATAAAAATATCAGCACAACATTGCTTAGAATCAAGAGCAATAGTAACATCATTGAGGACCTTCAAGGTTGCAGTGACACCATAACTTGAAAAAAAAACAGATTGTATACCAGAGAGAATACTATAGACATCAAGAAAGCCAGTCAGTTGATTATTGAGAAGTTTTTCCAACACTTTTGATAAACAGGGCAAAATAGAAATTGGCCTATAACAGTTAGGATCAGCTTGATCTCCCCCTTTAAATAAAGGATGAACTGTGGCTGCCTTCCAAGCAATGGGAACCTCCCCAGAATGGAGAGACAGGTTCAAAAGGTCAGAGAGAGGCTTGGCGATGATAGGGGCAGCAACCTTAAAGAAGAAAGGGTCTAAACCATCTGACTCAGATGTTTTTTTGTGGTCTAGTTTCAGGAGCTCCTTTAGCACCTCGGACTCAGTGACTACCAGCAGGGAGAAACTTTGTAGCGGGGCAGGGGTAAAAGAGGGAGAAGAGAGATAAGGTTACCAAACCATCTTTCAGACACTGTTCAAATTCTGCCTTTCTTTTTCACTCTCAGGCCCAAGCTGGCTGGCTGCAGCATGACTACGGCCACCTGTCAGTCTGCAAGAAATCCGGCTGGAACCACAAACTGCACAAGTTTGTCATTGGACACCTAAAGGTAGGCTACTGGACAATGGTTGGACATTTGACAATACTGTTTCTTTAGGCTCATCTTCTGCTACTCTTTGGTTAAGTTAACCGGACACAGTTTAAACCTAGTTCTAGACTGAAAACCATTCTCAATGGATAATCAGCTTTGAAAGTACATTTTACTCCAGGACTATGTTAAATCTGTGTTCAGGAAACTGTCCCTTTCACTTTCCTACATTCACCAGAGCAGTGTTACATTTCAAAGTTCACTGCTATACATTAACCTTATTTTGTGTAGTGTCCAACAGGTGTAAGTTACAGTAAGTGTAATTGTGTGTACCATTAATAAGTAACAGTAGCTGTGTGTTTCCAGGGTGCCTCTGCTAACTGGTGGAACCATCGTCACTTCCAGCACCACGCTAAGCCCAACATTTTTCGTAAAGATCCTGATATCAACTCACTACATGTCTTCGTCCTGGGAGACAAACAGCCTGTAGAGGTAGTTATCACTATAGTATATTTGTGATTCCTGCCCCAACTGGACTCACAACCTAGTAGGTAGCCTAGTGGTTAGAGCGTTGGACTAGTAACTGGAAGGTTGCAAGTTGAAATCCCCGAGCGCACAAGGGAAAAAGGATGTCGTTCTGCCCCTGAACAGGCAGTTAACCCGCTGTTCCTAGGCCGTCATTGAAAATAAGAATTTGTTCTTAACTGACTTGCCTAGTTAAATAAAGGTTAAAAAAAACTTTGTGCTTTGTGACCCATCTGACTTCCTGTCATATTTGAATAATAATCTAAATATTCATGTAATATTATTAATGTAATATTCAAATATAATAATAATAATATGTAATAGTTCATTAATTTAATGTAATATTCATGAAATGTCCATGTAATAGTTCATTAATTTAATGTAATATTCATGAAATAACCATGTAATAGCTCATTAATTTAATGTAATATTCATGAAATAACCATGTAATAATGTCCATGTAACCGTTTGTCTCAGTCGTGTTAAAACGGTATTAGTGTTTCTGTGTAAGATCCATCTGACTCCTCGTCTCTGTCTATTGCAGTATGGTATAAAGAAGTTGAAGTACATGCCCTACCATCACCAACACCAGTACTTCTTCCTCAGTAAGTTGCTGAACACGTTTCATGGATTTCTGTATAGAATCACATCAACTTCCATTGAACACACAAAGCCAAAAGACAGACCACTGTATGTATGTATGTAATACCAATATTATCCTTCTGTGTTTCAGTTGGACCTCCACTAATCGTTCCAGTGTTTTTCAACATCCAGATATTCCGGACCATGTTTTCACAACGGGACTGGGTGGTGAGATTTCATACCAACTAAATGTAGACTTAATCCTCTTCATTCTTATCTGGAACGTAAAGGCTTCCACGAGAGAGTAGTTCTCATTTACAACTGTGACCTGGCCAAGATAAAGCAAAGCAGTGCAACACAAACAACACAGTAACAAACATACAGTCAATAACACAATAGAAGAGTCTATATACAGTGTGTGCAAATGAGGTAAGGATAACAGAGGTAAGGCAATAATAATGGGGGTGACCAGAGAGAGATACCTGCTGGAGCGTGTGCTATGGGTGGGTGCTGCTATGGTGACCAGTGAGCTGAGATAAGGCGGGACTTTACCTAGCAAAGACTTATAGATGACCTGGAGCCAGTGGGTTTGGCGACGAATATGAAGCGAGGGCCAGCCAACGAGAGCGTACAGGTCACAGTGGTGGGTAGTTTATGGGGCTTTGGTGACAAAACGGATGGCACTGTGATAGACTGCATCCAATTTGTTGAGTAGGGTATTGGAGGCTATTTTGTAAATGACATCGCCGAAGTCGAGGATTGGTAGGATGGTCAGTTTTACAAGGGTATGTTTGGCAGCGTGAGTGAAGGATGCTTGGTTGTGAAATAGGAAGCCGATTCTAGATATCATTTTGGATTGGAGATGCTTAATGTGAGTCTGGAAGGAGAGTTTACAGTCTAGCCAGACACCTAGGTATTTGTAGTTGTCCACGAATTCTAGGTCAGAACAGGTAGACAGGTGTGCGAAGCAAACGGTTGAAGAGCATGCATTTATTTTTACTTGCATTTAAGAGCAGTTGGAGGCCACGGAAGGAGTGTTGTATGGCATTGAAGTTCGTCTGGAGGTTAGTTAATTAACACAGTGTCCAAAGAAGGGCCAGAAGTATACAGAATGGTGTTGTCTGCATAGAGGTGGATCAGAGAATCACCAGCAGCAAGAGCGACATCATTGATGTATACAGAGAAAATAGTCGGCCCAAGAATTGAACCCTGAGGCACCCCCATAGAGACTGCCAGAGGTCAGGACAACAGGCCCTCCGATTTGACACACTGAACTCTGTCTGAGAAATAGTTGGTGATCCAGGCGAGGCAGTCATTTGAGAAACCAAGGCTGTTGAGTCTGCCAATAAGAATGTGGTGATTGACAGAGTCGAAAGCCTTGGCCAGGTCGATGAATACGGCTGCACAGTACTGTATCTTATCGATGGCGGTTATGATATCGTTTTGGACCTTGAGCGTGGCTGAGGTGCACCCACGACCAGCTCTGAAACCAGATTGCATAGCGGAGAAGGTACGGTGGGATTTGAAATGGTCGGTGATCTGTTTGTTAACTTGGCTTTCGAAGACCTTAGAAAGACAGGGTAGGATAGGTATGACTATGTGAACACCTGGGGGCACTAAATCCTTGTTCGTTGCTCACTAAAGCTAGCGAGCATAATACCACTAACACTGACTGTACCATCAGAAATGACTAGCTTCCTAATCAACAGTGATAATTGTTGCTTTGCTAGGAACCCCAGATGTGATCATGTCTGTGTAGGAACCCCAGATGTATAACGTCTGTGTAGGAACCCCAGATTTATAACGTCTGTGTAGGAACCCCAGATGTGGTCATGTCTGTCTGTAATGCTTCCTAATCAACAGTGATAATTGTTGCTTTGCTAGGAACCCCAGATGTGATCATGTCTGTGTAGGAACCCCAGATGTATAACGTCTGTGTAGGAACCCCAGATTTATAACGTCTGTGTAGGAACCCCAGATGTGGTCATGTCTGTCTGTAATGCTTCCTAATCAACAGTGATAATTGTTGCTTTGCTAGGAACCCCAGATGTGATCATGTCTGTCCGTAATACCAATCTTTGTCTCCTGTGAAGGATCTGGCGTGGTCGATGAGTTTCTACCTTCGCTTCTTCTGCTGTTACTATCCCTTCTTTGGTTTCTTTGGCTCAGTAGCATTGATCAGCTTCGTCAGGTAAAGTATGAACTGAGAGGGAGCTCAAAGATTAACTCATTCATTCGTTGTATTCAAACTATCTACAGTATTAGAACACAACACAATGCTGTGCTTGATGTAATAATGTAATATAATATTGTGGCTGAATAATTATATTGTGAATATTGTACTGTATATAGGTTTTTGGAAAGCCACTGGTTTGTATGGGTGACCCAGATGAGTCACCTTCCTATGGAGATGGATCACGAGCGACACCAGGACTGGCTCACCATGCAGGTAACATGTCATCATTACTAGACACCAGGACTGGCTCACCATGCAGGTAACATGTCATCATTACTAGACACCAGGACTGGCTTACCATGCAGGTAACATGTCATCATTACTAGACACCAGGACTGGCTCACCATGCCAGTAACATGTCATCATTACTAGACACCAGGACTGGCTCACCATGCAGGTAGCATGTCATCATTACTAGACAACTGATCTAGGATCAGGTCCCCCCTGTCCATACATTCCTATTCATTATCATCTTAAAAGGCTAAACTGATCCGGGAACAGCAGTCCTGAGTACAGGTCCAGGAGTGTTTTCTGGGGCTGTGCCTTCTGTAGTTCTCCAGCAGAGGGAGCTGTAACGTGTCTCTTTCTCTGGTCTTAGTTGAGTGCTACTTGCAACATTGAACAGTCAACCTTCAACGACTGGTTCAGTGGACACCTCAACTTTCAGATTGAACACCAGTAAGTGAAACAAATATCTCACCTTATTGTTGTCTGTCAAACAGTATATACTGTATTTATATGGCCATTTATCAGGTCACTGACATACTAAAGTTATAGTTTTAGTTTAAGTTTATAGTTTAAGTATTCAGCTTCATTTGATCTTAAATATAACTTGTTGTTTGTACTAAATACTCTACCTCGTAAGAGTGTTTAGATACAATCCTACTCAAAAACGGAGGTTTCTCTGAAAAACTCTGATTGTGTCTGATCTCTCTCTCCTTCCTCCTCCCCACTCTCTCTCTCTCTGCCTCTTTCTCTAATCTCTCTCTCCCTCTCTCTCCTTCCTCCCCCCCCACTCTCTCTCTCTCCTTCTCTCTCTCTCTCTGCCTCTTTCTCTAATCTCTCTCTCCCTCTCTCTCCTTCCTCCCCCCCCACTCTCTCTCTCTCCTTCTCTCTCTCTCTCTGCCTCTTTCTCTAATCTCTCTCTCCCTCTCTCTCCTTCCCCCCCACTCTCTCTCTCTGTCTCTCTCCCTCTCTCTCCTTCCTCCCCCCCCACTCTCTCTCTCTCCTTCTCTCTCTGCCTCTTTCTCTAATCTCTCTCTCCCTCTCTCTCCTTCCTCCCCCCCCACACTCTCTCTCTCTGCCTCTTTCTCTAATCTCTCTCTCCCTCTCTCTCCTTCCTCCTCCCCCCCACTCTCTCTCTCTGCCTCTCTTTCTCTGTCTCCCCCTCTGTCTCCCAGTCTGTTTCCTACCATGCCCCGTCATAACTACCACCTGGTGGCTCCTCTGGTTCGTGCTTTGTGTGAGAAACATGGAGTTCCCTACCAGGTCAAGACTTTGCAGAAAGGCATGACTGATGTTGTCAGGTAAAGTGTTTTAATGAATACTTGTATAGTGCTATTCCTCTGGGAATAGATTGTACATCATAAGGTGATACCTGCTGCTCTCAGTCTCCTATGTGATTTACCTGGTTCTTTATCCACCTCTGTTCTTCTCCAGGTCACTGAAGAAGTCAGGGGATCTGTGGCTGGATGCGTATCTCCATAAATAAATCCCTTCCTGACTCTGGACGGGATTTAATTCATCACAGATTAACCACCTGCGAACAGAGAGGACATTTCCTGGATGTTTTTGATGATAATGATCGCTGCAAACATGATTGTGATATAATTGTTTTAATCCTTGTCAGCAGTGAATGGGGACCCATAGCATAAATAGAGGGTTTATATAGTAGGGCCAGACGTTTTTAAACAACTAAAAAGTATTTATTGACCAATATTTCCAGCATTATCCACTGGGTTTGATGCAGGCAGAAAATCCTAGGAAATGCTCAATAATTGACACAAGTCTCAGTCATTCCAGTCTGGTTGTCCATTCGTTTTTGGTGGAGGGATCGCCTGAACCAGGGGAGGCGCAGCATATGAGTCATAATTTCACAAAACCTATTATTTGGCAGGGAATTCTATTCGTAGATCAGTGATTTTACACCTCGTTTTTCTCAAGCTGATCGCCTCCAACAGACTCAATCCCTGATCACAGGAGGTTATATAAATGGGGCAATTAGGACACTTAAAGGGGAAAGACTATGAATCCAAGCAGAAAATATAAGTGTACAATAAAAAATCTCTATCGCTTGAAATTCCCCGCTGGGATGTTCTTCGCAGACAACAATATATTCTGCAAAACCTGAAATTTAGCGTCACATTTTAAATGGAAAGACAGGAAAGACAGGATAGACAGGATAGACAGGATAGACAGGATAGACAGGATAGACAGGATAGACAGGAAAGACGGGATAGACAGGATAGACAGGATAGACAGGATAGACAGGATAGACAGGATAGACAGCCATCTGACATAATTATGCCGTCTCAGAAGAATGCTTCAACCTTGAAAGGTTGTGGGGCATATATAGTGAAACAGTCTCGTCCTTACATAACCATTAACAACAATATTTCACGACATCTTCGTTGTCTGTTAATTAACATATGGGTATGATAGGCATTTTTGTATCCGAAAATGTAGAGGGTGAAATATAAACTATTTTCAGAATACTAATGGCTCGCCTATTTTCATTTACTATAGAAATAACACCTTTTATCCATCTCTGTTAAGACGGCAGTATTTGGAGAGATGCGCTTCTCCGCCTCCACAAGGTTCATGTAAAAGCGAAGCAACTCAGGAGTGATATTCTAACACTGTTGAATAGTTCTCTGCCTGTAAATACACTCTATCAGCCAGAACAACTTTAACATCTTCACCCAGCTCTCATACACAATGTGTGACAGTGGATTTGTCCATTACTGTGTTTTTTTCCGGGCTGCGGCTCCGTTCTTTACGTGTGTTAATGAAGGTGCGCAATTTGGGATTGTCAACTTTTTCGAGAGGGAAGATGGCGCTTGCAAAAGCTACATCCTCATAATTTATTCTATAGCAAATTAAAATGCCTTCTTGGTTCTGAATTGTGCTACATTTTCTTACATAAAATACATATTATTCCCATAATAATGTTAACACCAGGCAATGAATAAGTAAACTATTTATGTCGATAATGTCCTTAAAATACGCTAATACTGCTGATGAGAAAAATTGTTGGCGATTATTTAATTTGAAGTCAATCCACATGGTTGGGAATTGATTTTGGATTTATGGGATATTTATGTTATATGATCATGGTGTGAGAAAGTGCTATATCAGCAACTTGAGGTCAGTTTATCGAAATGCGGGTTAGGAAAACAGCAACCGAAACCTCTGGCCTTAATCATTGGTGACTAGATAGACTATTCCTCCCCAAACGGAAAAAATACATTGATATATATTTTAACAACATGTATGTACGTATATGTAAATTACAGATATCTAAATATATGTTTAAGCCTTATATTACATATATTTAAATATATCGACATATTACAAAAATTGCCTTTTTCATATTTCTACAAATATGTTTATATCTTTAAATATATGGGAATACATTTTAATAGCGTGCTGTGGTAGCTAGTAAAATAATTTACCAATTATATTTCATAAATACATTTTGCCATATTTTAATGAATTGAAATGTTTGCCTTTTACCTGAATACTGTTGCTAGGCTACATTAAAATCCAATGCATAAAACCACCAAGTTCAGACCTATACTTTGGCAAGTTTGACAACAAAATACTGAATGACAACTAAAAAGTTCCTAAAATATAAGTTAACAATTAAATATATTTGTAAAATATGTGTAACACATACACTTGCACCTGACGACCTTCTCTACCCTGATGATACGTTTGAGTCCAATGGAAGCTGGTGGGAGGAGCTATAGGAGGGGGGGGGCTCATTGTAAAGGCTGGAATGGAGGTAATGGAATGGAGTCAAACATGTGGTTTCCATGTCTTTGATACCGTTCCATTCATTCCATTCCAACCATTACAATGATCATGTCCTCCTATAGCGCCTGTTTTGCATGCACAAGTTGTAGTGGAAAATATATTCCGCATAGTAAAAATTAAACAAGATGTATATTTCGAAAAGCACTTGAACATAGAACATATTTGTATGTACTGTCCATCCTTGGTGTCCCGAGCTGTCAATCACAATTTGAAATGGTCCCGAGCCCCATCCCCGGCTCCAACTGACAATTTAGAATTTTATTCAGAAGGAAAATATATTTTACTAAACACTCATACAATTTTATTAAAATATATTTTACTAAACACTCATACAATTTTATTAAAATATGTTTTTAACCTGTTTGGTGACAGAGGAAAAGACTTCTTCAACTGCAAGCAAGCGTTTTGGGGCGGCAGGGTGGCCTAGTGGTTAGAGCGTTGGACTAGTAACCCCCGAGCTGACAAGGTACAACTCTGTCGTTTTTCCCCTGAACAGGCAGTTAACCCACTGTTCCTAGGCCGTCATTGAAAATAAGAATTGATTCATAACTGACTTGCCTAGTTAAATGAAGGTAAAAAAAGAAAGAAGTTTTCATTAAGCTTGCTAAAACAGCTAGCTAGCTCCTTCTTTAGCTTGCCACAAACGTGCAGTGTGACTAACTAAGGTAAGAATTGTTATAAAAATTTAAGTTGAGTAGAGTTCAGTTAATGTCAAGTATGTATTAAATATAATTTAATTGCCAAAGCTATTTTAAAAATGAATAAAAAATGTATCTTGACTAGCCAAGCAATGTGTTGGGACACCATGAAGGTGAATTGTAACAGGTTGGTCCCACCAGGCAATGTTATGAAGGTGAATTAGGACATGCTGTTCCACCAGGCTAGGTTATGAAGGTGAATTGGGACAGGTTACACCAGGCTAGGTTATGAAGGTGAATTGGGACAGGTTCCACCAGGCTAGGTTATGAAGGTGAATTGGGACATGTTCCACCAGGCTAGGTTATGAAGGTGAATTGGGACAGATTCCACCAGGCTAGGTTATGAAGGTGAATTGGGACAGGTTCCACCAGGCTAGGTTATGAAGGTGAATTGGGACAGGCTGGTTCCACCAGGCTAGGTTATGAAGGTGAATTGGGACATGTTCCACCAGGCTAGGTTATGAAGGTGAATTGGGACCGGTTCCACCAGGCTAGGTTATGAAGGTGAATTGGGACAGGTTCCACCAGGCTAGGTTATGAAGGTGAATTGGGACATGTTCCACCAGGCTAGGTTATGAAGGTGAATTGGGACCGGTTCCACCAGGCTAGGTTATGAAAGTGAATTGGGACAGGTTCCACCAGGCTAGGTTATGAAGGTGAATTGGGACAGGTTCCACCAGGCTAGGTTATGAAGGTGAATTGGGACATGTTCCTCCAGGCTAGGTTATGAAGGTGAATTGGGACAGGTTCCACCAGGCTAGGTTATGAAGGTGAATTGGGACAGGTTGGTTCCACCAGGCTAGGTTATGAAGGTGAATTGGGACAGGTTCCACCAGGCTAGGTTATGAAGGTGAATTGGGACAGGCTGGTTCCACCAGGCTAGGTTATGAAGGTAAATTGGGACAGGTTCCACAGGCTAGGTTATGAAGGTGAATTGGGACAGGTTCCACCAGGCTAGGTTATGAAGGTGAATTGGGACAGGTTTCACCAGGCTAGGTTATGAAGGTGAATTGTGACAGGTTCCACTAGGCTAGGTTATGAAGGTGAATTGGGACAGGTTACGTCAGGCTAGGTTACGAAGGTGAATTGGGACAGGTCAGATGTCACTAGCCTGATTCAAGTGTCCTCCCTGTTCCATTTACAGCCAAGTGGTAAAGTGCTTTTTGTTCTAAAGGACAAATCTTTTCATTTTTTATCGTATTTTTATTTAACCTTTATTTAACTTGGCAAGTCAGTTAAGAACTAATTCTTATTTACAATGACGGCCTACCCCGGCCAAACCCTAACCTGGACAACGCTAGGTCAATTGTGGAACTCCCAATCACGGCCGGTTGCGATACAGCCTGGAATCAAACCAGGGTCTGTAGTGACGCCTCTAGCACTAAGATGCAGTGTCTTAGACCGCTGTGCAACTGGGGAACCCCAAAATCACTCTACTAGTGGTATCTGCTTGGCTGGGTAACTAGTTAAACTTACGGGGTATTTTTATTGTACAACTTTTCACATATTACACATTACTGTTGTTGATGAAGCCACATGTGCTAATTCGTCACTATTTACCACAGCCACAAAGTCATACAGGCTGCCTATTTCTACAATGAATTACTTACAATGGGATTTCAACCTAACCTTAGCCTTAACCACACATTTTGGCCACTTTAGATACTGCCGGCAGCATGCTATAGGCTACAACTGCGGGAAGCAACTGACTTCGGGAATTCACACCTATGTGAAGCTAGCACAATAAGGATTAGTCACAGTAGTGGAATTTGCAGTTTGCCTTCAAAATAAAAGTTCCCCATTGAAAGTGATGCAAACGGATACAAATAATGGGAACATGCCATATTTAATTTTACACAAAAATAAAAACAACTGTTGAAATCCCACTGTTGATGTATCCGACTTCAGAATTGGATTGGGGGCATACTTATATACTCTGTACAGTCTTACCTATGGATCTTGGGTCGATGAAACAGGGTATCAGCCTGCTCAGGGACACCCACAGACTTCAATTCTGAAGAGTGGCACCCCTTTGTGCACGGGAGGGGGGGGCATTGTCTTGCTGAAATAGGAAAAGACCTTCCCCAAAACTGTTGCCACAAAGTTGGAGGTACAGAATCCTCTAGAATGTCATTGTATGCTGTACAGTTAAGATTGCCCTTCATTGGAACTACTGTAAGGGGCCTAGCCCATTATTCCTCCTCCACCAAACTTTACAGCCTGAACCATGAAAACCCCCCCAAGAGCATTACTCCTTTCCATTTGTCGCGTTGCATTGCGGCAGGTAGCGTTTTCCTGGCATCCGCCAAACCGAAATCCGTTCGTCGGACTGCCACATTGGTGAAGCGTGATGGATCGCTGCAGAGAACGCGTTTCCACTGCTCTAGAGTGCAATGGCAGCGAGATTTACATCGCTCCAGCCGATGCTTGGCATTGCGCATGGTGATCTTAGGCTTGTGTGCGCCTGCTCGGCCACGGAAACCCATTTAATCAAGTTCCCAAACTAACAGTCCTTATTCTGACGTTGCTTCCAGAGGTAGTTTGGAACTCGGTGGTGTGTGTTGCAACAGGTGGCAGATGATTTTTACGCGTTTCAGCACTCGGCGGTCCCGTTCTGTGAGCTTGTGTGGCCTACCACTTACCGGCTGAGCTGTTGTTGCTTCTAGACCTTTCCACTTCAAAATAACAGCACTTACAGTTGACCCGGGCAGCTCTAGCAGGGCAGAAATTTGACAAACTGACTTGTAAAGGTGGAATTCTATGATGGTGCCACGTTGAAAGTCACTGTTTACAAAGAATTTGACAAATACAAATTTGAACATTAACACCTTATTTATTCTTCATCTTGTGGGGAATTGTTTCACTGATCCACAGGGTAACTGTCAGCCTGTCTCAGCATTATCCGCAGGGTAACTGTCAACCTGTCACCGCATTATCCACAGGGTAACTGTCAACCTGTCTCAGCATTATCCACAGGGTAACTGCCAATCTGTCTCAGCATTATCCACAGGGTAACTGCCAACCTGTCTCAGCATTATCCACAGGGTAACTGCCAACCTGTCCCAGAATTATCAACATGGTAACTGTCAACCTGTCTCAGCATTATCCACAGGGTAACTGTCAGCCTGTCTCAGCATTATCCGCAGGGTAACTGTCAACCTATCTCAGCATTATCCACAGGGTAACTGTCAGCCTGTCTCAGCATTATCCGCAGGGTAACTGTCAACCTGTCTCAGCATTATCCACAGGGTAACTGTCAACCTGTCTCAGCATTATCCACAGGGTAACTGCCAACCTGTCCCAGAATTATCAACATGGTAACTGTCAACCTGTCTCAGCATTATCCACAGGGTAACTGTCAGCCTGTCTCAGCATTATCCACAGGGTAACTGCCAACCTGTCTCAGCATTATCCACAGGGTAACTGCCAACCTGTCTCAGCATTATCCACAGGGTAACTGTCAACTTGTGAGTCTGAAAATGGACACTGGAGGTGAAGGAATCAACGTCGTTAGTATCAACCGGATGTAGTAGAAAGACATAATTTCCACATTCAGATGTTATTAAGAGCACAGAGGTAATTATATACATTGTATTGTTTCAGATGCGACCTTCCGTTGACTCCCAGGTAACAATTCAACAACGGACCAAGTTATTTGAGCCAACGATAAAGATGATTGAAACGACTCTTTTAGTTGTCAGTCATTCAGTCAGACTTTTCAACGTATACCACAACAGGCCACTGTGATTCAGTCCTGACCTCTGTAGTTTTACGCATTGCTTGTTTTTATTTATGTAGCTTAGCTACAGTATCATTAAGGTAAAAAGCAAACATTTCCATTCATTCATTTAAATACATGGCAACATATATTTATGAAATATATTTGGGCATTTATTTTACTAGCTACCACAGCATGCTCTCAAAATGTATTTCCATATATTTAAATATATAAACATATATGTAGAAATATATCAAAAAGGCCAATTTTGTAATATGTCCATATATTTAAATATATGTAATATAAGGCTTAAACACATATTTATTTTAATATACGTAAATACATACATGTTGTTCAAACAGGGTGGCACCAATGATTAGGGCCAGGCGTTTTGGTTGTTCTTCAGTTGTTGTTTTTCTACCGATATAGCACTTTCTCACACCGTGATCATCTAACATAATTATCCAATTAGTCCAAAATCAATTCCCAACCGTGTGGATTGACTTCAAATGAGATCAAAAGAAAATATGTGCATCAACAGCATGCACTTTAGACTAATGCACCAAATGATTAGCCTAAGGAAATAAATCGGCATAAATATTTTACTTACTCATTGTCTGTTATCAAAATTATATAGGAATAGTAGGCATGTTATCTAAGAAAATGTAGCCGAACAAACTAGCCATTTTCATTAAACACGTGTACAAACGTCAATGATGAGGATATATATATATTGCTTTTGCAAGCGCCAACATCCCTCTAAACAAAGTTGACAATCCCAAATTGCGCACCTTCATTAACACACGTGAAAAGAACGGAGCCGCAGTCTCCGGTAAAAAACACAACAGAAATATTGTTGTTAATGGTTATGTAAGGACGAGACTGTTTCACTATATATGCCCCACAACCTTTCAAGGTTGAAGCATTCTTCTGAGACGGCATAATTATGTCAGATGGCTGTCTATCCTGTCTATCCTGTCTATCCTGTCTTTCCTGTCTTTCCATTTAAAATGTGACGCTAAATTTCAGGTTTTGCAGAATATATTGTTGTCTGCGAAGAACATCCCAGCGGGGAATTTCAAGCGATAGAGATTTTTTATTGTACACTTATATTTTCTGCTTGGATTCATAGTCTTTCCCCTTTAAGTGTCCTAATTGCCCCATTTATATAACCTCCTGTGATCAGGGATTGAGTCTGTTGGAGGCGATCAGCTTGAGAAAAACGAGGTGTAAAATCACTGATCTACGAATAGAATTCCCTGCCAAATAATGGGTTTTGTGAAATTATGACTCATATGCTGCTCCCCTGGTTCAGGCGATCCCTCCACCAAAAACGAATGGACAACCAGACTGGAATGACTGCGACTTGTGTCAATTACAGAGCATTTCCTAGGATTTTCTGCCTGCATCAAACCCAGTGGATAATGCTGGAAATATTGGTCAATAAATACTTTTTAGTTGTTTAAAAACGTCTGGCCCTACTATATAAACCCTCTATTTATGCTATGGGTCCCCATTCACTGCTGACAAGGATTAAAACAATTATATCACAATAATGTTTGCAGCGATCATTATCATCAAAAACATCCAGGAAATGTCCTCTCTGTTCGCAGGTGGTTAATCTGTGATGAATTAAATCCCGTCCAGAGTCAGGAAGGGATTTATTTATGGAGATACGCATCCAGCCACAGATTCCCTGACTTCTTCAGTGACCTGGAGAAGAACAGAGGTGGATAAAGAACCAGGTAAATCACATAGGAGACTGAGAGCAGCAGGTATCACCTTATGATGTACAATCTATTCCCAGAGGAATAGCACTATACAAGTATTCATTAAAACACCCTACCTGACAACATCAGTCATGCCTTTCTGCAAAGTCTTGACCTGGTAGGGAACTCCATGTTTCTCACACAAAGCACGAACCAGAGGAGCCACCAGGTGGTAGTTATGACGGGGCATGGTAGGAAACAGACTGGGAGACAGAGGGGGAGACAGCGAAAGAGAGGCAGAGAGAGAGAGTGGGGGGGAGGAGGAAGGAGAGAGAGGGAGAGAGAGATTAGAGAAAGAGGCAGAGAGAGAGTGGGAGTTTTTCAGAGAAACCTCCGTTTCTGAGTAGGATTGTATCGATATTGTATCTAAACACTATTACGAGGTAGAGTATTTAGTACAAACAACAAGTTATATTTAAGATCAAATGAAGCTGAATGCTGCTTAAACTATAACTTTAGTATGTCAGTGACCTGGTAAATTACCATATAAATACAGTCATGAAGTGAGCCTCTTTGGGTACAGCGAGCACCATCCCCCTCTCTCTGCACCACCTCTCTCTCTTCCCCCTACACTCAGGCTCTGTTAGGCAGGTCATAAATTCCTAGAGGAGTTTCTCTCCTCATGGCAAGAGTATAGAGAGAGTGAGGTTCACAGGAGAACAAAGGAACCTCTTCCAAATCACAGAACTTGAGAACTGAACAATGTCCATGTTTTGGAGAATGTGTTCATGGTCGGGGAAGAATCCAGCTACGAACTGGTCCGTTTTGTACAATTTTGTGAAACTCATGAGACAATACAGCCACGTACAGCATCTGTTTATACAAGAGTCTCAGTTGTGGGGTTTGCATCTAACTGTTGAATAAAATGAATGAGTAAAGATGAAACTATTTGTGAAATTATGTAAAGTGATGTTATGTGATGCATTCCCTTTAAAATCTAGCCAAGTCATTGGCCCGCTCCCATGAGCACAGACAGGATATATTCTACTGTTCCAAATATAACCCCCACCTAATAAAATCCTCTTCAGACCAGCTGAACCTCGATTACCACGAGAGGGAGTTAAGGTTTGAGTAGATTGCTGAATCTTATAACCATACCATGTGGTTAAACTCTGAGACTATTGATCCGACAGAATAAGAGCTACTCTTCGATACTAATTAGTAGTCTGCAGCTAGAAATGATGTACCCGTGAATGCGAAGGCCGACAACCGCCGAAACATCTATTCTACATTTCTGAATGTTACTTACTCTGAACTATCCATTCTAACCAAAGACTCCAGGTACGCAGAGAGAGGGGCGGATGAACTTCCAACAGAGATCACGACGACACACTGAGCGTAAATATATATATTGATTACAATTGTTCCCGAATGAGTGAGCGTTCATGTGCAAAGGATTAGCATTTCAACTGTTAGAATTATCAACTGTGTCGTGTCTTATCTTTGGCGCCCTTCTCAGTCCCTTTGTCTACCAAGCCGCGATGCCGGTTTAGCCCACTAGGGCACATCCCCTATCATTGCCTTGTAACCATATCTACTTTGTTTGTTTGTGTGTGCATTTCTGTGATTATTTAGTTAGTTAATAAATACATGATTGAGACAATTGATGTATGGATGATTCATAGTGAAGACTGGGTTCGTGCAGATAACCAACAATTTACGACGTTTGGAATGAGACTAACGTGAGGTAAATAATCATTCATTAATTAGAAGACTAATTGATCAGATATTAAAATATCTGAAAGTTATATTAGGAAAATTATAACTTTGTAATCTGAATATTTTCCTTGGTGCCCCGACTTCCTAGTTAATTGCATTTACCTGATTAGTTAATCACGTAATAATAATTACAGAAAATGTATTTGATAAACTAAAGGTCTTCAGTTTAATGATGCCAAAGACACGACAATATACTGTTGACAGAAGGTGGGATATTTGTTTCACTTACTGGTGTTCAATCTGAAAGTTGAGGTGTCCACTGAACCAGTCGTTGAAGGTTGACTGTTCAATGTTGCAAGTAGCACTCAACTAAGACCAGAGAAAGAGACGTTATAGCTCCCTCTGCTGGAGAACTACAGAAGGCACAGCCCCAGAAAACACTCCTGGACCTGTACTCAGGACTGCTGTTCCCAGATCAGTTTAGCCTTTTAAGATTATAATGAATAGGAATGTATGGACAGGGGGGACCTGATCCTAGATCAGCCCTCCTACTCCAAGACAAGACCCAGTTGTCTAGTAATGACATGTTACCTGCATTGTGAGCCAGTCCTGGTGTCTCTCGTGATCTATCTCCATAGGAAGGTGATTCATCTGGGTCACCCATACAAACCAGTGGCTTTCCAAAAACCTATATACAGTACAATATTCACAATATAATTATTCAGCCACAATATTATATTACATTATTACATCAAGCACAGCATTGTGTTGTTTTCTAATACTGTAGATAGTTTGAATACAATAAATGAATGAGTTAATCTTTGAGCTCCCTCTCAGTTCATACTTTACCTGACGAAGCTGATCAATGCTACTGAGCCAAAGAAACCAAAGAAGGGATAGTAACAGCAGAAGAAGCGAAGGTAGAAACTCATCGACCACGCCAGATCCTTCACAGGAGACAAAGATTGGTATTAGGCCAGACATTATACATCTGGGGTTCCTACCCAGTGGCAACACATCATTCATTTTTTGAGCCCCACATTTATTAGAAATTATAGATGGAACGTATCGATGCTCATCGGCCATTGGATATAGACATTACACAACAAGTTGGTTGATGATGTAATATACCAGGGAGATATGTATACTGTAGCTGAGAAAGTAAATCAAGTGTATGTTGTGTAGTAAGCTGTTAGTAGCCGATGTGCCTCACCCTAATAATTTGGTCCTTTTCCCCCTCATAACTTACTCTACTGTTCTGACTTGGTGGTGCACATGTAGCCTACAGCCTGGTTTAGAGACATGTTATCATTTAATATTTTAAGAGCTTTCCTTGTCTGCTTATATCCCCCTTTATTTATCCTATGGTTGTGACTTGGTGTACAGGTTGAACACTTGAAGAACGGCCCATGTTCTGAATTCTGATGCTGTACATTCCAAAAGTGCTGAACAAATAGTTATATTGACTACGTCCGTCCCAGCTCGCTCATTAATGTCTTAATCGAAATTACGGTTTGCCTCTTATCCACTTGTCGTCCCCTTACGCCATAGTTTGTACATCTCAAATTGTCATTAGAAACCACAGTTGTTTAACCAAGTCAGCCATATCAGCAATGTTTTTTAAAAGACAGTACATGAGGCTGAATGAACTGTTTCGCTGCCAGACAAGGCTCCGCTGATAGCCAGGTGTAGCAGTGGTAAGATGAAGGGACAGCTATATGTCGGCCCTAACAGTTTGTGGGCACCGTTTGTCACCATTATAGTGCAATTAATGTATTGTTTAGTGTTGTGTAGTGGCTTTGCTGGCATGCATCCCATTTTTTTTGTTTTTGCTAAAATCACCCCTATTCCCCTATAGGATGACTGCAAAGCAACAATTATCACGGTGATAAGGAAGATAGTTCACCCGATGTCACAGGAAGTCCATAAAGATCAAGGACAACAACCACCCGAGCCACTGCCTGTTCACCCCGCTATCATCCAGAAGGCGAGGTCAGTACAGGTGCATCAAAGCTGGGGACCGAGAGACTGAAAAACAGCTTCTATCTCAAGGCCATCAGACTGTTAAACAGCCATCACTAACATTGAGTGTCAGCTGCCAACATACTGACTCAACTCCAGCCACTTTAATAATTAAAAATATATGTAATAAGTGTATCACTAGTCACTTTAAACAATGCCACTTTATATAATGTTTACATACCCTACATTACTCATCTCACATGTATATACTGTACTCTATACCATCTACTGCATCTTAGCCTATGCCGCTCTATACCATCACTCATCCATATATTTATATGTACATATTCTTATTCATTCCTTTACACTTGTGTGTATCAGGGAGTTGTTGTGAAATTGTTAGATTACTTGATAGATATTACTGCACGGTCGGAACTAGAAGCACAAGCATTTCGCTACACTCGCATTAACATCTGCTAACCATGTGTATGTGATAAAATTTGATTTGATTTAGTCATTTCTGATGGTACAGTCAGTGTGTTGTTGGTAGTACAATATTATTGCTCGCTAGCTTTAGTGAGCAACGGACAAGGATTTAGTGCCCCCAGGTGTTCACACAGTCATACCTATCCTACCCTGTCTTTCTAAGGTCTTCGAAAGCCAAGTTACCAAACAGATCACCGACCATTTCGAATCCCACTGTACCTTCTCTGCTATGCAATCTGGCTTCAGAGCTGGTCATAGGTGCACCTCAGCCACGCTGAAGATCCTAAACATCATATCATTACTCTCTCATGGAAGCCCTTATGTTCCAGATGGGAATGAAGAGGATTAAGTCTACATTTAGTTGGTATGAAATCTCACCACCCAGTCCTGTCGTAAAAACATGGTCCGTAATATCTGGATGTGGAAATACACTGGAATAAGTAGTGGAGGTCCAACTGAGAGACAGAAGGAAAAGATTGGTATTACACACATTGCTTTTATGTGTTCAATGGAAGTTGATGTGATTCTATACAGAAATCCATGAAACGTGTTCAGCAACTTACTGAGGAAGAAGTACTGGTGTTGGTGATGGTAGGGCATGTACTTCAACTTCTTTATACCATACTGCAATAGACAGAGACGAGGAGTCAGATGGATCTTACACAGAAACACTAATACCGTTTTAACACGACTGAGACAAACCCTTACATGGACATTATTACATGGTTATTTCATGAATATTACATTAAATTAATGAGCTATTACATGGTTATTTCATGAATATGACATTAAATTAATGAGCTATTACATGGATATTTAAATACTACATTAATAATATTACATGGTTATTTCATGAATATTACATTAAATTAATGAGCTATTACATGGATATTTCATGAATATGACATTAAATTAATGAGCTATTACATGGATATTTAAATACTACATTAATAATATTACATGGTTATTTCATGAATATTACATTAAATTAATTAACATGTTGTCTTAAAGGTAAAACATAACCCACTATGTTTAACAGCAGAGAAAACCACCTAAAGGGTATTTTTTCAACTTGAAATTTGATGACGTTTCCTAGAGTGACCCCCAACATTAGAACAAGTGAAACATCGCCTCTGTTCATATTTCCATTTAAGCTGTACACCAACAGGGTCCAAAGATTGTCTGTACACCACCAGGGTACAAAGATTGTCTGTACACCACCAGGGTACAAAGATTGTCTGTACACCACCAGGGTACAAAGATTGTCTGTACACCAACAGGGTACAAAGATTGTCTGTACACCAACAGGGTACAAAGATTGTCTGTACACCACCAGGGTACAAAGATTGTCTGTACACCACCAGGGTACAAAGATTGTCTGTACACCACCAGGGTACAAAGATTGTCTGTACACCACCAGGGTACAAAGATTGTCTGTACACCACCAGGGTACAAATATTGTCTGTACACCATCAGGGTACAAAGATTGTCTGTACACCACCAGGGTACAAAGATTGTCTGTACACCAACAGGGTACAAAGATTGTCTGTACACCACCATGGTACAAAGATTGTCTGTACACCACCAGGGTACAAAGATTGTCTGTACACCACCAGGGTACAAAGATTGTCTGTACACCACCAGGGTACAAAGATTGTCTGTACACCAACAGGGTACAAAGATTGTCTGTACACCACCATGGTACAAAGATTGTCTGTACACCACCATGGTACAAAGATTGTCTGTACACCAACAGGGTACAAAGATTGTCTGTACACCACTAGGGTACAAAGATTGTCTGTACACCACCAGGGTACAAAGATTGTCTGTACACCACCAGGGTACAAAGATTGTCTGTAAACCACCAGGGTACAAAGATTGTCTGTACACCACCAGGGTACAAAGATTGTCTGTACACCACCAGGGTACAAAGATTGTCTGTACACCACCAGAGTACAAAGATTGTCTGTACACCACCAGGGTACAAAGATTGTCTGTACACCAACAGGGTACAAAGATTGTCTGTACACCACCATGGTACAAAGATTGTCTGTACACCACCATGGTACAAAGATTGTCTGTACACCAACAGGGTACAAAGATTGTCTGTACACCACCAGGGTACAAAGATTGTCTGTACACCACCAGGGTACAAAGATTGTCTGTACACCACCAGGGTACAAAGATTGTCTGTACACCACCAGAGTACAAAGATTGTCTGTACACCACCAGGGTACAAAGATTGTCTGTACACCACCATGGTACAAAGATTGTCTGTACACCACCATGATACAAAGATTGTCTGTACACCACCAGGGTACAAAGATTGTCTGTACACCACCAGGGTACAAAGATTGTCTGTACACCACCAGGGTACAAAGATTGTCTGTACACCACCAGGGTACAAAGATTGTCTGTACACCACCAGGGTACAAAGATTGTCTGTACACCACCAGGGTACAAAGATTGTCTGTACACCACCAGGGTACAAAGATTGTCTGTACACCACCAGGGTACAAAGATTGTCTGTACACCAACAGGGTACAAAGACTGTCTGTGCACCACCACGGTACAAAGATTGTCTGTACACCACCATGGTACAAAGATTGTCTGTACACCACCATGGTACAAAGATTGTCTGTACACCAACAGGGTACAAAGATTGTCTGTACACCACCAGGGTACAAAGATTGTCTGTACACCACCAGGGTACAAAGATTGTCTGTACACCACCAGGGTACAAAGATTGTCTGTACACCACCAGGGTACAAAGATTGTCTGTACACCACCAGGGTACAAAGATTGTCTGTACACCACCAGGGTACAAAGATTGTCTGTACACCACCAGGGTACAAAGATTGTCTGTACACCACCAGGGTACAAAGATTGTCTGTACACCACCAGGGTACAAAGATTGTCTGTACACCAACAGGGTACAAAGATTGTCTGTACACCAACAGGGTACAAAGATTGTCTGTACACCACCAGGGTACAAAGATTGTCTGTACACCACCAGGGTACAAAGATTGTCTGTACACCACCAGGGTACAAAGATTGTCTGTACACCACCAGGGTACAAAGATTGTCTGTACACCACCAGGGTACAAAGATTGTCTGTACACCACCAGCGTACAAAGATTGTTTTAGGGTCACTTTTGACCCGGCAGTTATAAATTAATTTACACACCACAAACACACACACACACACACACGCACGCACGCACGCACGCACGCACACACACACACACAATGATAAATGTAGATTATGTGCTGCTGATTGAACTCAGACCAAACTAAAACTTTCTTGTGGATGTGCAGCGTCTCCCCTCCACGACCCTTCCACGACCCCTCCACGACCCTTCTACGACCCCTCCACGACCCTTCCACGACCCCTCCATAACCCCTCCATGACCCTTCCACGAGCCCACACATGGAGGGGACTAAAATCATCCAAATTTCAGACAAAATAAACACATTTTCAGACAAAATAAACATGTCTTGAAAGCATTGTTTAATAATGGGGAATGCAGTCAGAGGCTATAAAGATGCTGCAGATCCTCCCAGTTCTCTCTTTGCTGAAGCCATGAGTGCAGGTTTCAGTGCCCAACAGGTCATAGATCTGATTTTATCAGATGTCCAGGAGGAACCAGAGAACAATGATTTATAAGAGAAGGAGGTATCTGAAGAAGAAGATGGGGAAGAATACAACCCAGAGGACGATGCATCATCTTCAGATGAAGAAGAAATCCCCCAAGCTGAAAGAGAGACATTTTTGTCAAAGAACAGCAAAATAACATGGTCCTTGTCACCATATGACAACCAGGGCGGGATGGCAGCACAAAATGTCCTAAGGATGACCCCACGGCACACAAGACATGCCGTTTCCCATGCCCAGGACATCACCTCAACATTCTACATGTTCATCACACCAGCCATCTGAAAAATCCTCCTGGAGATGACAAATTTGGAGGGTTTCCGTAGATATGGAGACAACTGGAAGAGGATGGATGAAATTGACCTGCGTGCCTACATAGGGCTGCTAATCTTAGAGGGTGTGTATAGGTCCCGAGGCGAGGCTACAACAAAGGAGGCGTGGACAACCTGGACAAGGTGATTGGAACTTACAGCTGCAGGAGGATGACTGCCCGCAGGCCCCTGGTCATCTTCCATAACATCATTGATGTGTCCTCATACAATGCCTTCATGATACGGAACAAGATCAACCCTATCTGGATGCCTGATAAGCGGTGTTCCTGGAGCAGCTGGGAAAGACACTTGTAACCCCACACATTCAAAGAAGGGAGTGCCTCCCCTGCACAGCAGCTTCTGCAGCGCTTGTGAAAGCTGTTCAGGGGGCTGAATCTTGTCCTGATCCACCTGAGGCTGCAGCTGGGGTATGCCAGAGATGGTAGACAAGAGGAGGAGATGCCAATTCTGCCCCCCAAAGGACTGTAAAACAAATACTATGTGTTGCACGTGTGATAAATACATCTGTAAAGTCCATTCACACACACCTGCATACTGTCCTACATGTGCTAATTAGAGTTGATTGATTTATGTTCTTCACGTTTTTGTTTTGTATCTATTATCTTATTTTATTCTTATTTATTGTTGTTGTTTATACACATTGTGGTTGGGGGCAATGGTTAAAAAAAAATGGGAGAAGACTAGTATTTTGTAGTTGAATTCCTCATTGTACAGTATATAAGAATATATCACTATGTTGCCAAAAAATGTCACGACTGTTATTGTTTCCCTTCAATAAAATGCATTCAAAACTACTTTCTGTACATTCCCGCTATTTTCTTAGGCTACACGTGTGCTAAAAAGTTTGTTTACACCTTTTTACACCTCACTTTAGCAATAATAATAATAGTAAACCTCTAAACAATT
This sequence comes from Oncorhynchus clarkii lewisi, assembly GCF_045791955.1. Taxonomy (NCBI): domain Eukaryota; kingdom Metazoa; phylum Chordata; class Actinopteri; order Salmoniformes; family Salmonidae; genus Oncorhynchus; species Oncorhynchus clarkii. Next base: position 4,782,496 of record NC_092150.1, read on the forward strand.
ATGACAGGTGTGACAGGTGTGCTGTAATAGAAACGAGTGGTGACCACTGATTGAATGCAGTCTTTCTGCATTGTGAAGAGGGAAAACCCCAGATATTCACAACGTTTGTGATGAATGACAGGTTGTTTCTTCATGCAAAATAGATTTGGGGTTTAAAATTCAATCAATATGTTTTATTTTAGGGGTTTAGTGAAGGCCGGTCATTGTGTACAGAGCAGACAGAATGTTAAGACTACACAGGGGTTAAGAGGATATTTGAATATTACATGGTTATTATTACATGGTTATTTCATGAATATTACATTAAATTAATGAACTCTTACATGAATATTTAAATACTACATGGTTATTTCATGAATATTACATTAAATTAATGAACTATTACATGGTTATTTAAATACAACATTCATAATATCCCATGAATATTTAGATTATTATTCAAATATGACAGGAAGTCAGATGGGTCATAAAGCACTAAGGTTGTGAGTCCAGTTGGGGCAGGAATCACAAATATATTATAGTGATAACTACCTCTACAGGCTGTTTGTCTCCCAGGACGAAGACATGCACTGAGTTGACATCAGGATCTTTACTAAACACGTTGGGCTTAGCGTGGTGCTGGAAGTGACGATGGTTCCACCAGTTAGCAGAGGCACCCTGGAAACACACAGCTACTGTTACTTATTAATGGTACACACAATTACAGTTACTGTAACTTACACCTGTTGGACACTACACGAAATAAGGTTAATGTATAGCAGTGAACTTTGAAATGTAACACTGCTCTGGTGAATGTAGGAAAGTGAAAGGGACAGTTTCCATGAACACAGATTAAACCTGTACTTTCAAAGGAGATTATCCATTGGGAATGGTTTTCAGTCTAGAACTAGGTTTAAACTGTGTCAGGTTAACTTAACCAAAGAGTAGCAGAAGATTGGCCTAAAGAAACAGTATTGTCGAATGTCCAACCATTGTCCAGTAGCCTACCTTTAGGTGTCCAATGACAAACTTGTGCAGTACGTGATTCCAGCTGGATTTCTTGCAGACTGACAGGTGGCCGTAGTCATGCTGCAGCCAGCCAGCCTGGGACTGAGAGGGAGAAAGAAAGGCAGATTTTGAACGGTGTCTGAAAGGTGGTTTGGTAACCCTATCACTAAGCTAAACCCTAACCTAACCTCACCACCCCCAACCTTCACCTTAATAGTAACCCTAACCTAATACCTTAACGCTAACCCTAATCCTCTAATTCTAACCTTAATCCTAAACCTAACCTTAACCTTAATCTTAACCCTAACCCTAACCTTCGATCCCTATGCCTAACCTTTGAATCTGCCTGTCAAATATCTTCTTGTACTCCCTAATAATACTGTAATGGTACCTGAGACGTGGCCAGCATGAGGGAACAGAGCAGTGTGAGGCTCCAGCTGGTCCCCCAGACCCAGAGCAGGCCCAAAGCCAGGGCCTCTAGTAGCAGGATGTGGCCCAGGTAGAGGCTGAAGAAGAGGGGGCGGGCAAGGAGGAGACCCTCACTCTCCACACGGTCACGCAGGGCCTGGAAGTCCTGCACTAGTACTGCCTGTATGGATTAGAGGTGATCAATAATCAATACATATGTAATGGGATCTTTCTCAAAGTAAATGAACCAGGAAGAAGATGGATGATGGTAGAGAGATGAGAATTGAGGGAGAGGAGGGGAGGAAGAGGACAGGAGAGGGACAGGAGAGGGATAAGGACAGGAGAGGAAGAGGACAGGAGAGGGATAAGGACAGGAGAGGGATAAGGACAGTGTAAATTGAGAAGAGAACCCTGTAGAGAAGAAGAGGAAGAAGAAGAGGAAGGGTAAGGAAATAGAAGTAACAGAAAGCTGAAGAGAACCAGGATAAGATGTAAGACTTCTGATTAGGTAAACAGACAGCGGGCAGCGGAGAATCTGGGTACATAGACAGGCTGGTATAATGTGATCTAGTTATAGGGGCATCTGGGCACATAGACAGGCTGGTACAATGTGATCTAGTTATAGGGGAATCTGGGCATATACACAGGCTGGTATAATGTGATCTAGTTATAGGGGCATCTGGGCATATAGACAGGCTGGTATAATGTGATCTAGTTATAGGGGCATCTGGGCACATAGACAGGCTGGTATAATGTGATCTAGTTATAGGGGCATCTGGGCACATAAACAGGCTGGTATAATGTGATCTAGTTATAGGGGCATCTGGGCATATAGACAGGCTGGTATAATGTGATCTAGTTATAGGGGCATCTGGGCACATAGACAGGCTGGTACAATGTGATCTAGTTATAGGGGAATCTGGGCATATACACAGGCTGGTATAATGTGATCTAGTTATAGGGGCATCTGGGCATATAGACAGGCTGGTATAATGTGATCTAGTTATAGGGGCATCTGGGCACATAGACAGGCTGGTATAATGTGATCTAGTTATAGGGGCATCTGGGCACATAGACAGGCTGGTATAATGTGATCTAGTTATAGGGGCATCTGGGCACATAGACAGGCTGGTATAATGTGCCCTAGTTATTATAGTAGACGACTGAAGATGACACACTACGACTTGGTCCCCGGTTCTTCTGACACATTGTAGAAAGTATCATTCTGCACAGCATTCAGTCTGAGAAGCATGTAATTCCCTATCAGCCAGAGATAGACGTTGGTCCCCGGGTCCCTACCTAAACCTACAGTATGTTAGAGTGGGCGTGATGCTATGTCAGAGGGAGAGATGCTGTAGGCTTCACATTATGTTTCATTATGTAGCCTACAACGATGTATGTTATGGGCGTGATGCTGTAGAGGGAGAGAGATAAAGATGGGCCTCCTCACGTTTTTCCCCTGGTCCTGGCTGGGCTCTGTCGTTGCCAGCTCTCCAATCAGCAACGGCTTCAGAAACTTCCTGACAAAATTAGGATCGGGATGGAATGCGACAAATGCTTCCTAGAAATTAGAGACATAGATCAATCTATGTTGTTTAAGAGAAATATATACACATGTCCTTTATTTGTCTCTCAGTACATAAATAGAATTAATATTCGCCGTGTGAATAAAGACGCATCGCTCCGCCGTTTCCTGGTTGTTACAATTCTAATAGTTCGCTCTAATTTCAGTTCATGTGACAAAACAAGCAAGTATAGTGTAGAGAATCATTTATAATAATATAGTGTAGAGAATCGTATATAATAATATAGTGTAGAGAATCGTATATAATAATATAGTGTAGAGAATCGTATATAATAATATAGTGTAGAGAATCATTTATAATAATATAGTGTAGAGAATCGTATATAATAATATAGTGTAGAGAATCATTTATAATAATATAGTGTAGAGAATCATTTATAATAATATAGTGTAGAGAATCATTTATAATAATATAGTGTAGAGAATCATTTATAATAATATAGTGTAGAGAATCATTTATAATAATATAGTGTAGAGAATCATTTATAATAATATAGTGTAGAGAATCATTTATAATAATATAGTGTAGAGAATCGTATATAATAATATAGTGTAGAGAATCGTATATAATAATATAGTGTAGAGGATCGTATATAATAATATAGTGTAGAGAATCGTATATAATAATATAGTGTTGAGAATCATATATAATAATATAGTGTAGAGAATCATATATAATAATATAGTGTAGAGGATCATTGTATGAGAAAAAATGGGAAATAAGTTTTTCATAACCAAAATATATTTGCATATCTCAGCAAACAAACAACAAAACCGAAAGTAAAAGATTTTAAAAAAAATGAAAACTTAAGAACAGGAAGCATAGAAATAGAACAGATAGAACTGCTTATTAAACATTTGCATATTGTAGCTTTAAGATCATTATCATGATCCATCAATGTACGATCCACTAACAACTAGTGTAATATGTCATTATCACAATGTACGATCCACTAACAACTAATATAATAAGTCATTATCACAATGTACGATCCACTAACAACTAGTGTAATATGTCATTATCACAATGTACGATCCACTAACAACTAGTGTAATAAGTCATTATCACAATGTACGATCCACTAACAACTAGTGTAATATGTCATTATCACAATGTACGATCCACTAACAACTAGTGTAATAAGTCATTATCACAATGTACGATCCACTAACAACTAGTGTAATAAGTCATTATCACAATGTACGATCCACTAACAACTAGTGTAATATGTCATTATCACAATGTACGATCCACTAACAACTAGTGTAATATGTCATTATCACAATGTACGATCCACTAACAACTAATATAATAAGTCATTATCACAATGTACGATCCACTAACAACAAGTGTAATATGTCATTATCACAATGTACGATCCACTAACAACTAGTGTAATATGTCATACCTAAAACATTATAACATTTGCAACAGTCTTCTTGGAATAACTTGAAAACATTTCACCAACATCTTCCATAGTTAGGCTACTGACCGTGGCATCTTCTCCAGCAAAGTGACTGATGACCCTGATGCCCCCCGGGTGTCTCTTCGCCCACTGGGTAATATTATAGACCTTTCTGTCGATGACCAACCACTGGTCGCCTCTGTGGCAGTGCTTCTGGACCTCTTCCCAGGTGTAGACTGCACTGCCACCTCGCCCTCCACTGGGCCCAACCCCGTCACCCTTGGCCGGCACGCTTGACTCCGTCTGCTGACCTCCGCCTCCCATCCTCGGTTCTCTCTGCTCCACTCACACCGTCGCTGTGTCGGCTGCGCTCTGACCAGTCTGTCCAACTGAAACACACTGAGGACCAGTCAAATGCAACGTACAGAGAGGAAGTCAGGGAATACAATCAGAATCAGATCATGCTGTCTGAGCCAAGTCACACCTACATGGTGAAATGGTGTGACTCTTCTACAGTTTGATGTTTATTGGGATGAGTCTTGTCCTGGAGGCAGATTTGAGAGATTTCCACTAGATAAGCCAGCTGCAAAGTAAAACTTGGTTATATTAAAACATTTATAAAAACAAACATTTCCTTTTTGGTCTTAATTTAAGATTAGGGTTAGGTTTAAAATCTGATTTGATGACTGTGGCTGTGCTAGCTAGTGACCATTCGGCAGAGCTGCCTCCAGAACAACATTCATGACGAAAAACGCTAACCTGCGATTCTTCTGCCAGAGGGAAGGGAGATGTTTTCCAGACAACGATGTACAACAAAATGTGTTGTTCAATTCATTTGCTGAAAATATCGAATGACGAATACCTGTAGAGGCGCAAGAATGTCAGCCAGTCTGGGTCCTGTAATTCTGTGGAGTTCCTTTTCTAACAAAAAAAGATAACGCCATTGTGTGGGCATGGACTCCTCTTCTGTTCCGCATATGTTTCCCGAGTTTTATATGACACACAGTGCAAACCTTTATGAGTGCTTCATGTTAATGTCTGTACAATGACACACATGATAAAATCGAATAGTCGTGTAAACCGTTACAGAAATCCCCAGGCTACATGACATTACATTAAATCAGGCTATATTGTGATCAACAATATAACGCAATTATACAATGATGATGTGGCTACAGAATGAATGGAATAGCTGCACTCACCAACATTTCCAGATGTGCAATCCTCTCCTCGCTCCGTCTCTTATTCATAAAAATACATTTACTTCTTTCTGATTACCCGTCTCATCATCTATCCAATCAAATCACCAGTAGGCTACTAACGGTATATTTCGTTCCTATAGCTCACTCAGTCATTCACCCCCTCGTTCACTATACAATTCAAAGCCGATCATTCGAGGGTCTCTAGTCCAATAGAGTTGTTTCACTAGCCTGCTGCCATATCTGTAATTGGTTCATAACAGCCTTTCCGAATTATATTTTAAAAAAAATAAAGGCCGGCCCTCTCTATCTGATTGGCTTTCTGGTCTGTCAATCACTTTCCTACGTCAATAATTTACCTATTCCAACCAATCAGAACGTTCTTGGACGCAATCAGGGCCCCGCCCCTGACACAGTGCCTGTTTACATGCTGTCTCAAGAAGAAGAAAGGACTGCCCCTCCCTGATGCTTTCCTGTGTAGTATTTTATCTGGATCCCCATTAGCTACAGGCAAAGCTGCAGCTCTTCCTAAGGTCCACACAAAACATAAAACATGACATAATACAGAACATTAATATTTTTATTTTTATTTTATTTAACCTTTATTTAACCAGGTAGGCTAGTTGAGAACAAGTTCTCATTTGCAACTGCGACCTGGCCAAGATAAAGCATAGCAGTGTGAACAGACAACACAGAGTTACACATGGAGTAAACAATTAACAAGTCAATAACACAGTAGAAAAAAACGAGAGTCTATATACATTGTGTGCAAAAGGCATGAGGAGGTAGGCGAATAATTACAATTTAGCAGATTAACACTGGAGTGATAAATTATCAGATGGTCATGTACAGGTAGATATTGGTGTTCAAAAGAACAGAAAAGTAAATAAACATAAACAGTATGGGGATGAGGTAGGTAAAATTGGGTGGGCTATTTACCGATAGACTATGTACAGCTGCAGCGATCGGTTAGCTGCTCAGACAGCAGATGTTTGAAGTTGGTGAGGGAGATAAAAGTCTCCAACTTCAGCGATTTTTGCAATTCGTTCCAGTCACAGGCAGCAGAGAACTGGAACGAAAGGCGGCCATTTGAGGTGTTGGCTTTAGGGATGATCAGTGAGATACACCTGCTGGAGCGCGTGCTACGGGTGGGTGTTGCCATCGTGACCAGTGAACTGAGATAAGGCGGAGCTTTACCTAGCATAGACTTGTAGATGACCTGGAGCCAGTGGGTCTGGCGATGAATATGTAGCGAGGGCCAGCCGACTAGAGCATACAGGTCGCAGTGGTGGGTGGTATAAGGTGCTTTAGTAACAAAACGGATGGCACTGTGATAAACTGCATCCAGTTTGCTGAGTAGAGTATTGGAAGCTATTTTGTAGATGACATCGCCGAAGTCGAGGATCGGTAGGATAGTCAGTTTTACTAGGGTAAGTTTGGCGGCGTGAGTGAAGGAGGCTTTGTTGCGAAATAGAAAGCCGACTCTAGATTTGATTTTAGATTGGAGATGTTTGATATGAGTCTGGAAGGAGAGTTTACAGTCTAGCCAGACACCTAGGTACTTATAGATGTCCACATATTCTAGGTCGGAACCATCCAGGGTGGTGATGCTAGTTGGGCGTGCGGGTGCAGGCAGCGAACGGTTGAAAAGCATGCATTTGGTTTTACTAGCGTTTAAGAGCAGTTGGAGGCTACGGAAGGAGTGTTGTATGGCATTGAAGCTCGTCTGGAGGTTTGTTAACACAGTGTCCAAGGACGGGCCGGAAGTATACAGAATGGTGTCGTCTGCGTAGAGGTGGATCAGGGAATCGCCCGCAGCAAGAGCAACATCATTGACATATACAGAGAAAAGAGTCGGCCCGAGAATTGAACCCTGTGGCACCCCCATAGAGACTGCCAGAGGACCGGACAGCATGCCCTCCGATTTGACACACTGAACTCTGTCTGCAAAGTAGTTGGTGAACCAGGCAAGGCAGTCATTAGAAAAACCGAGGCTACTGAGTCTGCCGATAAGAATATGGTGATTGACAGAGTCGAAAGCCTTGGCCAGGTCGATGAAGACGGCTGCACAGTACTGTCTTTTATCGATGGCGGTCATGATATCGTTTAGTACCTTGAGCGTGGCTGAGGTGCATCCGTGACCGGCTCGGAAACCAGATTGCACAGCGGAGAAGGTACGGTGGGATTTGAGATGGTCAGTGACCTGTTTGTTGACTTGGCTTTCGAAGACCTTAGATAGGCAGGGCAGGATGGATATAGGTCTATAACCGTTTGGGTCCAGGGTGTCTCCCACTTTGAAGAGGGGGATGACTGCGGCAGCTTTCCAATCCTTGGGGACAGACAGATACAGAACTACGTTCATTCAAATAAATAAAATAACGTAAAATTACACAAAACAAAAATATAAAACACGACATGTAAAGTGTTTCATGAGTTGAAACAAAAATTATCCCAGAAATGTTCCATATGCACAAAGAGCTTGTTTCTCTCAAATTTTGTGCACAAATGTGTTTACATCCCTGTTAGTGAGCATTTCTGCTTCGTCGAGATGATAATCCATCCACCTGACAGGTGTGGCATATCAAGAAGCTGATTAAACGGTGTCAAAGTTGGCCTCCCGAGTGGTGCAACAGTCTCATGCACTACATCACGTGCGCTTGAGGTGTCACTACAGACCCGGGTTCGTCTGGGGAGAGTTTGGCCGGACGGGATTTCTTTGTCCCATTGTGCCTTAGCGACTCCTTGTGGGGGGCTGGGAGCCTGCAAGCTGACCCCGGTCGCCAGCTGTACAGTGTTTCCTCCGACATATTGCACTGTCAACTGTGGGACCTTATATAGACAGGTGCCTTTCCAAATCATGTCCATTCAATTGAATTTACCCCAGGTGGACACCAATCAAGTTGTAGAATCATCTCAAGGATGATCAATGGAAACAGGATGCACCTGAGCTCAATTTAGAGTCTCATAGCAAAGGGTCTGAATACTTATGTAAATAAGTTATTTCTGTTTTTAAAAAAAAGTTTTATGCATTTATCAGTTATTTGTTGTTATTAGTTGTTCATTCCATGTGTAACTCTGTGTTGTTGTATGTGTCAAACTGCTTTGCTTAATCTTGGCCAGGTCGCAGTTGTAAATGATAACTCGTTCTCAACTAGCCTACCTGGTTAAATAAAGGTGTTCTCAACTAGCCTACCTGGTTAAATAAAGGTGTTCTCAACTAGCCCACCTGGTTAAATAAAGTTGAACTAGCCTACCTGGTTAAATAAAGGTGTTCTCAACTGGCCTACCTGGTTAAATAAAGTTGAACTAGCCTACCTGGTTAAATAAAGGTGTTCTCAACTGGCCTACCTGGTTAAATAAAGTTGAACTAGCCTACCTGGTTAAATAAAGGTGAACTAGCCTACCTGTTTAAATAAAGGTGAACTAGCCTACCTGGTTAAATAAAGTTGAACTAGCCTACCTGGTTAAATAAAGGTGAACTAGCCTACCTGTTTAAATAAAGGTGAACTAGCCTACCTGGTTAAATAAAGTTGAACTAGCCTACCTGGTTAAATAAAGGTGAACTAGCCTACCTGTTTAAATAAAGGTGAACTAGCCTACCTGGTTAAATAAAGGTGAACTAGCCTACCTGGTTAAATAAAGGTGAACTAGCCTACCTGGTTAAATAAAGGTGAACTAGCCTACCTGGTTAAATAAAGGTGAAATACATTATTTTTATTTATTTTGCCCACTGTTCCCCGAGCGCCGAAGACGTGGATGTTGATTAAGGCACCTCTCTGATTCAGAGGTGTTGGGTTAAATGCGGGAAGACACATTTCAGTTGAATACATTCAATTGAACAACTGACTAGCTATCCCCCTTTCCCTTGTGTCAGTGCAGTACAAGAATACCCTTCTCTATAGGCATGCTGAAAGTCTGTTGTTCATTTCTTCATAGACAAATAGCATTGTATTTGATTCAAACACAATTATTTCCAAAGTGTTTGTTAATAAGAGCCGGCAGTAGACTTATTGGTCTGCTGTTTGAGACAAAAAAATAGCCCTTTACCATTCGAAAGTAAAGGTATCATGACTTTAGCTTCCCTACCTGAGGTGAAAACGTTTTTCTTCAAGCTCAGATTGAAGATAACGGCAACATATTCTGCTATTATCCTCAGTAGCTTTGGTCTCTCATTATTAATGGCCAGGAACACTCAGAAAAATGTTCCATGCTAACCTTATTTAATTGCTTTTCTTTCATAATTAGGTATTTTAAGTCTGGATAGCTCACAGTTTGTTGCTGGAAAGGGAAATGTATTCAACTGAAACGTGTCTTTCCGCATTTAACCCAAACCCTATGAATCAGAGAGGTGCAGGGGGGTGGGGGATTGGGGGTGGGGCTGCCTTAAATTGACATCCACGTCTTCGGTGGTTAGCATTTCATGTCTGAGTTTGCCCACTTTGCCAATGAAGAAGTTATTTAAATAATTGGCCACATCAAAGGGTTTGGTGATGAATGAGTCATCTGATTTAATAAATAACGATGTTGAATTAGTCTTTTTTGCCCATAATTTCATATGAAGTTCTCCAAAGTTTAAATTTTTACGTCATATAATAATAATAATAATAATATAATAATAATAATAATAATAATAATAATAATATAATAATAATAATAATAATAATAATAATATAATAATAATAATAATAATAATATAATAATAATATAATAATAATATATTAATAATAATATAATAATAATAATAATAATAATATAATAATAATATAATAATACAATAATAATATAATATTAATAATAATATAATAATAATAATAATAATATAATAATAATATAATAATACAATAATAATATAATATAATAATAATAATATAATAATAATAATAATGCTAATATAATAATAATATAATAATAATATATTAATAATAATATAATAATAATAATACAATAATAATATAATAATAATAATAATATAATAATAATAATAATAATAATAATATAATAATAATATAATAATAATAATATAATAATAATATATTAATAATAATATAATAATAATAATAATAATAATAATAATATAATAATCATATAATAATACAATAATAATATAATATTAATAATAATATAATAATAATATAATATTAATAATAATATAATAATACAATAATAATATAATATTAATAATAATAATAATATAATAATAATATAATAATAATATATTAATAATAATATAATAATAATAATATAATAATAATAATAATATAATAATAATTTATCTAAGTTTCATAATACAGTTTTTCTTCTTCTTTTTGTTCAGTTCAGTCATTCATTCATCATTTCTCCATTTCTGCGGTCGGTTTTCCAGTCAGATGAGCAGCCAGACTTATTAGCCACTTGTTTAACTGCCTCTCTCTCTCAACCACACAATTCTTCAGTTCCTCATCGATCTATGGTGCCTCAGCAGATCTAACAGTCCCTTTCTTAATAAGTACATGTTTATCAATAACTGGAAGGAGAAATTTCATAAATGCTTGTAAGAGCTTTCTTGTTTGTAGAACTTTTTGTAACAGTGTTTTAGGTGCCAAATTTATGGTCATGTTGCATGCAGTGTGTAGGAAGGAGGGAGATTCCTAGATGTGAGAAGTGTGCAGGAGGGCATGAGTCAAAGGAGTGTGTAGTATTGGTGGAAGAAGCTGTGTGTGATTACTGTAGGGGTACCCAGATCAGAAGTGTCCTGTGAGGGAAAGGCAGGTTTAGGTTGCCAGGATCAGAGTAGTACAGGTGTCATATGCTGAGGCAGTGAAGAGAGTAGTAGAGGAAGATGTGTTCAGGGCGAGGTTCCCTGTGACTAGACCGATGCCAATAGAGAGTGATAGGAATAACTTGCTTCAGTAAGGTTGGCTTTTTAGCATGGGGCTACCGAGTGGCGCAGTGGTTTAAGGCACTGCATCTCAGTGCTAGAAGTGTCACTACAGACACCCTGGTTCGATTTCCAGGCTGTATCACAACCGGCCGTGATTGGGAGTCCCATAGGGTGGAGCATAATTGGCCCCAGCGTCGTCCGGGTTTGGGTTTGCCCGGGGTAACAAAAACACGCTAGACAAGGTTGGATCTTTTTGTGTCGCTAAAATGAATTGTGCGAGAAATGTCAGTGCAATCATTTTTATGCACAACTATTTATTTAATAACCATTTATATCGACGTTAACTTGGAGTCATGCAATGCCATGTTGTGTAGTCCTTCCACTATGACTCGGTGGTAAACCACGCAGTTTATTAGGCTACAGATGAAATAAATGATGGTGAACATCACAGGATGGCGCTCCTTCCCAATAAATATCGAGGGTCTTACTCTGGTGACATGATCATCGATGCTTGGGTTGCCGTTTGACAAATAAACATAATCTCACTCTTTTGTCCATAATAATCTCATCACGTTGGCCAGTGGTACTCAACTCTGACCCTACAAGGTCCGAAAGGCTGCCGGTTTCTGTTCTACCTTTTCTTTTTACTTTTTTCATTCGACCTTGAACAAGAGTTTGTTTCAGCTCAACCACTACCGATATTAACCAGCAGGTGGAAACAAAACCACATAGAAAAGCCACCAATTCACATTGCAGTTAATTGGACCGAACACACTGTCCTCCTTATTCTCCTTTGACCCTCAGCTCAAGACGTGATGTGGAGAAAAAAAAAATGTACATCAAGAATGCGTCCCAAATGGCACCCTATTCCCTATGTAGTGCACTACTTTAGACCAGGGCCTATAGCCAAATGGCACCCTATTCCCTATGTAGTGCACTACTTTAGACCAGGGCCTATAGCCAAATGGCACCCTATTCCCTATGTAGTGCACTACTTTAGACCAGGGCCTATAGCCAAATGGCACCCTATTCCCTATGTAGTGCACTACTTTAGACCAGGGCCTATCGCCAAATGGCACCCTATTCCTTAAAGGCCCTGGTCAAGTAGTGCATTACAAATAGAATACAGTGTTATTTGGGACGTATTCCCAAAAATGTATTTTTCAGTAGATCTGACGTCATAACCCCCAATTTACTCAAATAAGAAATTCCTCCTCCTTCCCCTCCGTCCAACTCTGACTGTGCGATGGTGACAGCTATATTAGGCTCTCTGCCTGTGTGATGGTGACAGCTATATTAGGCTCTCTGCCTGTGCGATGGTGTCAGCTATATTAGGCTCTCTGCCTGTGTGATGGTGTCAGCTATATTAGGCTCTCTGCCTGTGCGATGGTGTCAGCTATATTAGGCTCTCTGCCTGTGTGATGGTGACAGCTATATTAGGCTCTCTGCCTGTGTGATGGTGTCAGCTATATTAGGCTCTCTGCCTGTGCGATGGTGTCAGCTATATTAGGCTCTCTGCCTGTGTGATGGTGACAGCTATATTAGGCTCTCTGCCTGTGTGATGGTGACAGCTATATTAGGCTCTCTGCCTGTGCGATGGTGACAGCTATATTAGGCTCTCTGCCTGTGTGATGGTGTCAGCTATATTAGGCTCTCTGCCTGTGCGATGGTGTCAGCTATATTAGGCTCTCTGCCTGTGCGATGGTGTCAGCTATATTAGGCTCTCTGCCTGTGTGATGGTGTCAGCTATATTAGGCTCTCTGCCTGTGCGATGGTGACAGCTATATTAGGCTCTCTGCCTGTGTGATGGTGTCAGCTATATTAGGCTCTCTGCCTGTGCGATGGTGACAGCTATATTAGGCTCTCTGCCTGTGCGATGGTGTCAGCTATATTAGGCTCTCTGCCTGTGCGATGGTGACAGCTATATTAGGCTCTCTGCTTGTGCGATGGTGTCAGCTATATTAGGCTCTCTGCCTGTGCGATGGTGACAGCTATATTAGGCTCTCTGCCTGTGTGATGGTGTCAGCTATATTAGGCTCTCTGCCTGTGCGATGGTGACAGCTATATTAGGCTCTCTGACTGTGCAATGGTGTCAGTTTCATCGGGTTACATAGCAGGTGTTCCCTAACTCTTTTGGCCCACGATCCCGTTTTGATATCTGAAAATTCTTGTGACCCCAAACATTTGAAAATAATTGATTTGGTCACTCATCTGTAGAATTTCTTTGTATTTCTCCTGAATGCTTGCGTTAAGTTCTTTTCAGTTTCCCAAATATGGCTGTTACATAGGCAAGGAGATACATTTTATTTTCATTACATAGAAAGTCAACCAAGCAAAGGGTCTGAATACTGAATACTTAATTAAGGTATTTCTGTTTTAAATGAATAAGGGGTCAACTTCCGGTGAAATGGGTGGGCGCGAAATTCAAATAAATAGTCATACAAACTATGGATATTAAACATGTGGGGACAAGTGTCTTATATCGATTAAAAGCTTAAATTCTTGTTAATCTATCTGCACTGTCCGATTTACAGTAGCTATTACAGCGACAGCATGCTTGTTTGAGGAACTGCACCCCACATCGAAATATTTTTCCACCGGCACAGGTTTCATAAATTCACAAATAGCGATTAAATGTTCACTTACTTTTTGAAAATCTTCCTCTGATTTGTCATCCAAAGGGTCCCAGCTACAACATGTAGTGTAATTTTGTTAGATAAAATCCTTCTTTATATCCCAAAAAGTATGTTTAGTTGGCGCCATCGATTTGAGTAATCCACTCGTTCAACTTGCAAAGAAAGGAATCCAAAACTCTACCGCTAAACTTGGTTAAAACAAGTCAAACTACTTTTCTATTTAATCCTCAGATATCCTAAAATGTAATTAAACTATAATATTTCATATGGAAAGAAGTATGTTCAATAGGAAAACGATACTAGAAGGTGCGTGTCCTCTTTGTCGTGCGTACACGAATTTCCAAGTCTGTGTCCCTGTACCAAAACTCATTATTATTCTTTGTTTTGGAAGAAACAAGCCTGAAACCTTGAACAAAGACTACTGACACCCAGTGGAAGCAATAAGAATAGCATACTGGGAGCTGGATTACATTTTTCCCCTATACTTTCCAATGTAAGAGCATGGGCTCTTTGGATTTTCTCCTACCATATCTATTGTGTTATAGTCTCCTGCATTATCTTAACATTTATACAAAACTCAGAGTGTGTTTTCTTTCCAATGGTACCAATTATATGCATATCCTGGCTTCAGGGCCTGAGCAACAGGCAGTTTACTTTGGGCACGTCATTCAGACAGGAAGTGGAGAAAAATAGACCCTAGCCTGAAGAAGAGGTTTTAAATGTTTTATTACATTTGCAAAATGTTCTAAAAACCTGTGTTCACTTTGTCATTATGGGGTATTGTGATGTCATTATGGGGTATTGTGATGTCTTTATGGGGTATTGTGATGTCATTATTGGGTATTGTGATGTCATTCTTGGGTAGTGTGTGTAGATTGCTGAGGATGTTTAAAAAAGAAAAATAATCTATTTTCGAATAAGGCTGTAACGTATCAAAATGTGGAAAAAGTCAAGGGGTCTGAATACTGTACCGAAGGCTCTGTATATTTTTAGAAGGACAAGCCCTGCAGCTTGTTAAAAATGTCTTGTTTTTTTACAAGGCACAATCTTGAAACTTGTATGTGTGATGAGCTAATATGTTTTTGCTTAACACACCTATACCATTAGCTCAGTCTGTAATTACCAACTGCTCAAACTACAAACCACCTTCTAAATTCAGACACATTCTAATTTGTAGATCAGTCCGCGATGCAGTCAATCTCAAACATGCAACATTTCAAAGGGAGTCTAAACTACACTGCTGTTCCCTCCTCTCTCTCTTTCTGTCACTGCTGTTCCCTCCTCTCTCTTTCTGACACTGCTGTTCCCTCCTCTCTCTTTCTGACACTGCTGTTCCCTCCCCCCTCTCTCTGACACTGCTGTTCCCTCCCCCCTCTCTCTGTCACTGCTGTTCCCTCCTCTCTCTGTTTCTGTCACTGCTGTTCCCTCCTCTCTCTTTCTGACACTGCTGTTCCCTCCTTTCTCTCTCTGTCACTGCTGTTCCCTCCTCTCTCTCTCTTTCTGTCACTGCTGTTCCCTCCTCTCTCTTTCTGTCACTGCTGCTCCCTCCTCTCTCTTTCTGTCACTGCTGTTCCCTCCTCTCTCTTTCTGACACTGCTGTTCCCTCCTCTCTCTTTCTGACACTGCTGTTCCCTCCTCTCTCTCTCTGACACTGCTGTTCCCTCCTCTCTCTTTCTGACACTGCTGTTCCCTCCTCTCTCTTTCTGTCACTGCTGTTCCCTCCTCTCTTTTTCTGTCACTGCTGTTCCCTCCTCTCTCTTTCTGTCACTGCTGTTCCCTCCTCTCTCTTTCTGTCACTGCTGTTCCCTCCTCTCTCTTTCTGACACTGCTGTTCCCTTCCCTTCTCTCTCTCTCTCTCTCTCTCTCTGCTGTTCCCTCCTCTCTCTCTCTTTCTGTCACTGCTGTTCCCTCCTCTCTCTCTCTTTCTGTCACTGCTGTTCCCTCCTCTCTCTTTCTGTCACTGCTGTTCCCTCCTCTCTCTTTCTAAAACTGCTGTTCCCTTCTCTCTCTCTCTCTCTCTCTCTTTCTCTCTCTCTTTCTGACACTGCTGTTCCCTCCTCTCTCTTTCTGTCACTGCTGTTCCCTCCACTCTCTTTCTGTCACTGCTGTTCCCTCCTCTCTCTTTCTGACACTGCTGTTCCATTCTCTCTCTCTCTCTCTCT